>NC_134571.1:34707616-34815116 GCF_050947875.1 Dermacentor variabilis
CTGCGGTGGTGAAGACTGTTCATATTCTATCTTTGAAACTCGACTTTCGAGCATAAGCGCTTGAATGGTTCATGGAGAAAAACAGTGCAGCAGACAGCAGAAACGGAGCACGTACAATTTTATTGTTCGCTTGCTGCATACTGGTTTTACAGAGATCCATTATTTATTTACTCTGTAGTTATTGTATTTATATATCTATTCTATCCGTGTAACGGATTAGTTCATCGTAACTTATTTATCATTGTATTTTTTTCTTATTGAGTTGCTTGTACGCGAACGTAGTCAAGAGACGTAATAAAACGAGTGAGGACATTATCTTAATTTTTCCGTCTCATGTCATAAACTGGAGACACATGCCACCGCCGTTAGAAGAAAGGGGCCGATCGGAGCTGCTCTATTGGATTCTAACAGTTGTTACACTTGTCAGCTTTTCGTTGCGGATGCCATGTCGTCCCAAGAGTTAGTGATGAGATTACAAGATTCTCAGCTTTTCTTGGGATAATATCTTGAGCTCTGTGTAATAACTATTGGATAAGGGCGCAACATGGTTACGCGTGTATCGTTAGATGTGCCGCCAGCAATATTGCACTGATCTATTGAATTCCCATGAAACACAGAAATACTGCTGCCAAAAGCAGTATTGAATAACGCCTTTGGACAAACAAGATGTTTACACACTCTCTGATCTCACGCAAGAAGGGCTTCATATAGACGTTAATAGGGCACTGCCTACAGTCACGAATCAACACATTATGTACCAGTAACTAATATTTAAGGTCAGTGTGCGGTCATGTGTATTTCATTCATAACACAAACATTTACTTAATTCACAAGAAAATTTCGGCTAAAGTAAATTATGAAGCTCTTCCTGAACATGATGTGACAAGTGATGGGAATAACATGGCGGAGAAGCTCGTTTCCTCGCGACTCTTTATCTCCCATTGTTTGACCACTTTGCTCGTTTGTACGAGAAAAACAACTTATTTATGAATTGTGTACATAGTTATTTATTTACGTGTTGTTTCTGTCACATCCAATGCTTTTCGCGTTGGCTAATTTATTGGACGATGCGAGCCTGGAATTATGTCATTTCTCTAGTGTCTTTCAACGTGAAGGTGGCATCGTTGCTGGGTGCCTCACGGCACGTTTATAGTGATTTCTGCCAAGTTTCGCCTTGCAGTAGCCAATATTCGGCACACGCCGATCGTTGCTGGGCCAATAGCTGCAGCAGCGAAAATGTATTCTGTCATGTCGGCAGATGATATTGTATTGAACTGAACGTTGCAAATGAATGAATGAAAAAAAGTACGCACTATGCCAGTGCGACACAAGATTCTCTTTTTTTATTTTGTTCTCAAGCTTTATTTATTTCATCGCCGAGACGGAAACTAGAAATACATGAATAAAAACACCCTTTATTCTGGTCAATCTCGTCTGTCCTTTTTCAACTCTGCTGCGGACTCTCGAAGGCACATGGCCATAAGAAAGCACAAGAAAAAGAAAGCAGAGGGGGTCCAGAGGATCAACTTGACTTTGGTTGTCTAGTGTCTATTAATTTTAACTTGTGAATAAACGATGCGAAGGGCTTGTCTTGAGCTACAGTATTCTACTCATATCAGCTGCTTCAAATAACTTTAGCGAAGGCCTTTTATTTTGTGGTTAACCAGACACATGAACCTTCTTTTTAGTCTGAAGAGAATGCGGGAAATAAATATCATGTTTTGCTAAAGGCTCAACCTGCAGCAAAACCTGTTTTACCCCACTAACGAGCTTTGGGAGAGAGCCTTGGCCAGCTCCGACCTCGAGGATCAGCAACGGCTGATTGCGAGGGCCCAGGACGCGGCCCGAGCTCAAGGCATTCTGGAATGAGGACGCCTCTCCAAAGCTGCATTTACCTAATAAAAATGTTTATTCTCTCTCTCTCTCTCTCTCAGAACCATTTAGGTTCTGTTAGTGTATCTTCGACGGCAGAAAGTAATGCTTACTATAACTTAACAAATGTGTGGGTTTCTATGCAAAAAAAAAAAGAAAAACGAAGAAGAAAAGAACACGTTGGGTTGTGCTGGTTTACCTAATAATTCCTGCAGCGTGTCACTGCCAAGGGTAACCGTTAACTAATGAAATCCAAGAACTGTTCAAGGCCGGGCATACCTTTTATATACCTCAAAGTTGGCTGGTCACTAAGGTAGGTTTAGCTTTGTCTGTTGTTATATACCAGGAGAAAAACGATTTGTTAACATAAATAAAGATCAGTCAGTTTCTAAGGATTTATAAGATTATTATGAAAGATTAAATTAATGGTGATATTAATCTAAGATTATTATACTCTTTCATTGCGAACAGTTTTTATGGCCTCGATTTGTGTTTAGCAACCATGAATGTGTTACGTGTCCTGCACATTCTCGATTAAGACCTTTGAATGTTGAAAATCACACACAAAAAAGGAAACAACATATCACACGACGGTTACGTGTGTGTAACGCGAATGTTTAAGCGCTCGGGGGGGGGGCTGAGGTGCAGGCTAGGCGTTTTGGCGTCGGGTCTCGAGCTTGCTGAATCGCTTGGGGGTCTGAAGTCCTGCTGCCTCCATAACAAATTAGTGCAAATGATGTTTTATGGCGTTCTTGTTTAAACAACTACGCTCCCTTCTGATGCTCGAGTGCCCGTCGGCTTTCTAAGCAAACACTGGTATACGCCGTTATAAAGACCACCTGGATAAAGCTACGCGGTGGCAAATGCCCGCGCCGCCACCGACTCGCGAAGGGAAAGGCGTAGTCGCGCCGCGGCGAAACTTCTACGACACTGCGGCTCCAAACGGTGGGTTCCGCTGTCCGTGGTGATGACGATGGTGATGGTGACGATGGCATCACCTTTGAAATGGGGTGGCGACAAATAGCCGCCCACGTGTCGCTGATTTTAAAATTTAGCCGACGACATTCAGTTTAAGCGCGTGCATCCGTGAGTGATTTTCGTTGTGCTAAAAAGAAAGAAAGAAAGAAAGGAGGAAAGCTTCGTGTAGGTGTGCGCAGTACTCGGACTCCGCAATGCGAAATTGTCCCAGAGTGTCTAAGAAACCTTCCATTTGCAAAAGTGCAAAATAAAAAGAGAGGAAATTAACAAGAAGATGGAAAGAAAAAATTAAAGCGCGTAAAAAAAAAAGAAAACTCGTTCTTCGCGCTTTTGAAGGTAATTTTAGAAGGAAAATGCGGAGTAAATAGTCACTCTTAATAGTTGTTCGGAATTGTTCAACGCGAAGTTAACAGCAAAACAAAGAAAAGGACAATGAGTCAAGAATTTCGGGTTTCATACTTTCTTACTATTTTAATCAGTTAATATAATAATTGATAAGTTATTATATAAATAATTAATACGTTATATAATTGTACACAAGTACATGGAACTAACGCTGATGTGAATATCACGCACACAAGGGATAGCTGTGTTATCTCATAGATAGATAGATAGATAGATAGATAGATAGATAGATAGATAGATAGATAGATAGATAGATAGATAGATAGATAGATAGATAGATAGATAGATAGATAGATAGATAGATAGTGAAAGAAAGAGCAAAATAGACCCAGCGCTTTAGACTCATCGCACTCAGTGCCTCGGTGTTGAATATGGCAATCGCGTATCATAGACTAATTTGGCTGTTATCGCACAGCTTTGACAAAGCGTACAATGATATGCTGATGATGATAACAGTCACTATGATGATGACGAAATTGCCACAAGTCCTGCGGGATTTTCAGTAGATTTGTAGTATTCGCTGCGACCTCGGTGGCCTGGAGATTTGTCCACCACTTTGATTTAACCTTGTTTGCTTGCCTTGCGACAATGACAATGACGACAGTACGATGACTGTGGAACGGTCACGGTGATGACGACGCGGTGATGGCACGAGCGCTTCCATGTTATGGACACGTGCTCCAATACTGGATGAGAACTACACGCAGTACATGTGGCGGCCTCCGACTTCTTTGCTTCTCCTGGCAAGACAAAGAAAAAAAAGTCACTTGCGCTCAACGACGGACGTCATTTTGGGCCGCGGACTAGCTTATGAACCGGAATGTTTCTTTTTCTCGTGCTATTAGTTAGAACAAGCGTCCTTAATCTAGATTCCCATCGCCAGCTTTCGGAACAGCTCGCGCTGGAGTGCGGGTTTGATGACGTGGCAGCTGACGGCAATGCCATGGTGAGCGAACGCTGACGGCAAACATGCCATAAGAAGACGCTGAACGTTATCGCGGCTCTTCCTTCGTGCTTTCCACCACGCAGTTGCTGCAGTCTCCAGCAAAATACGGCCGCTCCCTAGAAGCGCTGCAAGCTCTGGTCTATAGGCACCGCCACGCTGGCTCAACTGTGTTAAATGTATACGACTCTTCTAGCGTCATCGCGCAAGTGCTATCAGCGCCCATTTCTCAGCCTTCGGCGAAAGTCGGGCGTCACTCTGAAGGGACAGACTCACGATTGTTTCATGACTTGCGCGAGCTCCATAAGCGAAGTCTTGCTTCGCGTCGCCTGGCAGCGCAGAAACTTACAACTTATTGGCATTCAAGTTGTGCTGTAACAGCAAATGGCGGAACACAGAAGGTGGACGGCTCGGGCGGTGACTACCAGCTGGCGTTTACTCGAAAGGACTTGGATATATACTGTACAGGAAGCACGCTAACGGCGTCAGCATCGAAATGGCATGTTAAATGCACATGTCCAGTTCCTTCTAACTGACGCCGATGCTCGCACATAAAAGCCTCCAAGATTGTGTCATCAGTCTATGAAACAACGTTAGTGCCGGCGCTTCGAAAGGGACATTTGCATTGTCATCGTGCCTAAGCTCAGTGGCCATCAGCGACCCTGACCGGCTCCTGACAGGTAAACTTGATTCCTGCAAGCAGACTCGGCCCGCTTTGTGGTGTCTTCACGTAAGTGCTCTGGATTGTTGCATTGTCGCGAACGGCGAAGCAGCGTATGGCAGTGTCGGCCAATGTCGTCCATCGTGCCGCTCAGTTGCCTGTATCGTGTGCCGTGTGTCGCAGCTAACGTTGCCAAACTGGCCAAAGAAAAAAAAAGGATAAAAAAAACGCGGTGTTAGATGCGATTATATGACTTCCTGCGTTCGGTCGTCTGAGATATGACGATCGAACACCGTAGTTCTTGAAATCGTATCTTGAACAGGGCTTTTTAAACCATTTTTTTTGAACAGCTTGGCTATGGTTAGCTAGGACAACCTATATTGCAGGCCTGTTGCGAAGACAGCGGTAGCTTCTAGCAGCATGGCCAGAGCCTCCGTATGACCTGAGGCGTGCTTAGACAAATTTTACCGTGTGGCAAATTTACCAGTGTGTAAGAAAGCTTGGTGCTAGTGACAGCAAATTGCTGCACAGGAAGTTGTGTGGCATCTTGTGCAAATCGTTTGTTATTGTCAGTCGGTGACTTGTTATATGCAGCCTGAGTGGTTGTAAAGTTCTGCTGGTGAGCTAGAGGTCGCGGGCTCGACTCGTCAGCCGCGATGGCTTTATACCGGTGGGCCCAGAATGCAAAACGCTTCCCTACTGTGATTTGAATTGACGCGTTAATGATGCCTAGGTAGTCGAAATTAATGTGCAACCCGCGAAGTGTATACTGTGTCCCTCTGTGTTGCTTGGAGTCTTTAATGATCTTAAATTTAATGTTAAGCTTGTTGTGTTACTACTTACCCTCATTCGCGGAAAGCCTTCTCTTGGTCCCTACTTCACCCCTCCGTACGTGTAGCCACACAACAGCCTTGCGAAGTACTAAACTACCATTTATTTTAAATAAGTGCTTCGTAAAAGCGTACCCTAAAATAAGCTATACTGGATATACTACGCACGATATAGGTATGTCTGCATCATCATTGGACCAAAAAACTGCAAGCAACCGACACCAGGCTATGCTGCTGTCAATACGACTGCCGCTACATTGTTTCTTTACAAATCGGGCACAAGTACGCCCAACAGTTTCCGTGCTTGACCGAGTGAATCTTGAGCTACGAAGGTACAAGAAACAATCCGGAAGACAACCAGAGGTGACGACGAATCTCTCATTTTCCGTCTGGTTGGTGTCTTTTTGTTTGAGTGCGTCGTTTTGTCATTCTTCCACGCTTTTTCTTGTAACCTGAGTAAGGCAACGTGGAGTCCGATATACGAGTGAGTCCGACATGGAGTCCGATCTACAAGCCGCATTTTATCATTGACGTTCGTCATTCTGCTCCCCCCTTCCGTCCCTTACTTCCGGTGCGTTGCGTGCGACGGAAGACGGCGCGCTTGCTCCCCGCTTGCCTCCCTTCTGAGCACGAGATTGAGCCACCATCGTCGGCTCACCCTCGCACGCTTTCACTCGCACGTACAGCATGCGGCGCGCGGCGACGATGTTGTCGCCCTTGAACTTTATACAGAAAATCACGGCGACGGCGACGGCAGAAATTAGCCTGGAGTGTCCATATAATTGCTATCGCAATAATATCGCAATAAAGCAGGGAACAACTTGGGAACTCGCGCAATTCTTAAACGCTGTGCTTTAAATCATTCGAATCGCGTCATACGACTGCATTTTCAATTTACGGTGTGGTTTAGTTTAGTTCACTACATGCATCGCGCCCTTGACACTCCTTGGAATAGAAAAAAAAATTACTGAAGTTTCGGTAATAAGGAGGTTGGGGTTGGCTGCCTTATTTGCTATAAGTGCATACTATGTGCGGTGGTTTGCACATATCAATTCGCTGTAATTTCTACAGGTCAGTATTAAATTCGTCGGAAGTATACGGTTAGAAAAATGCCGGCTCAGTTTATGCTTGTAGACCACTTTGCATACGTGTCTTGTAACAAAGGCAGCTCAAACGGAAGCTCCTATTTCAAAATATGGGATTACTCCGAATCGCCTGTAGTACCACGCTCCGCTAAATTACTATGCTTATTCATGAAAAAAATAGAACGCTTTGATATAGACCATGAATGAAAAAACTTGTTTGGCAGAAATTACCAATTGTCATCTAGTTCCTCATTATTTCACGTGCCGTCAGAGAAAGCATACGCGCGTTGCACGCAACAAGTGTAGCTGCTAGGGCGCAAAATTAGGCTGAGTATTGGGTGTGGCATACTCCTCTGGCGATGAACTCATTTAATGCGACAGCAGTTTCTCACACGTGGCATTTCCCGGAAAACAACTTCGTTGCCATGCACACGACACTGTTCTCGTCAGCTACAACACTGGCCATCGTGGCCTCCGAAATATACTTACACAAAAACACAGCTCTCAGAGTCTGTGTTGGGCACACCACACTGCACGAATCACCAGGCACGAACGTTGCACTGTTGCACGAACGTTGCACGAAAGTGCTGGGCTTAACACATTACGCTCCGAAGTGCACTACAATGCTGCAGGTATCCGAGTTCGTATGCCAGTGGCGCCAATGGGCATAAAGTTTCGTTTTAACCGTGCAAGAATATATATATATATATATATATATATATATATATATATATATATATATATATATATACGCTCCATTATGTTTTGCCGAAGTTTGTACTTAATGCTTATGCTCAAAGCAAGTAAATCGTTGCGCACGAGATCGCGTACACGTAGACGTGTACATTAACTGAATTTTCTCTCGTGCACCATTGTGTCCAGATCCAAGCCTTGCACCACGTGAAAGGACAAAACTTTTGCCCTGAACTTTATTGGAAAAGAAACACCAAATTCTGTCCCACCTTTCGATGTACGGCTACTGCACGAACACCGACATACCTGTGCAATGCCATACAATGGCATACATGCTTGCAGCAATCTGGAAAAAAAAAGAAAAGAAAATGAGGTATACGTACACGGAAATGGCCCGTTTTAAGAGGATGCAGCTTTGCTTTTATTTTAGGCACTAAAGCGTCGTTTTTACCTGTAGCTAAATTTATTACGTGCTGGGAGCAAGACAGAGGCTGTGCCATTTCAAGGTACCGAACCGACGCTTTTATCCGAAGCGAATTTGTTGCGTGCATTCTGCAAAACTGAGCAGGAAGTCGACGCGTCATCCTCGCCCAGGGTCACGAAATTCTCTTCGGGCAAAAGTAAAACGAGAGCGAAATAAAACGATAGAAAGCAGGAACGAAGCGAGGGATGTAAGATATGGTATGGTGAGCACAAGGGGGCACGAAATTGGACGAAAGTGCCGTATATAGGCGTAAGTACGCAAGAAAGTCAGGGACCGGCGCTCTCCACTTTCAAGGAGTGAAACACGGTTCACTTCACGGAAGAACATTTATGTTAAGAAAGTGTCTTGAATATGCCATCTGCGAAATTTTGTGTGAATATCCGCTCATTCGCTGCATTGCATTTCCTGGGAGGAGACCATGGACTCTCACCACGACACGCCACTGTTGGCCGATTTCGTTCTGGCATGGCCTTCTGGCGTGGAGAAATAAGTATATATGTTTGACGTACTTGATGAACACGTCTGTATGATGTTGTGCCGCTTAGTTGATTTGAGTGAGGTTAGGTTAGATTGTCACGTCTATACTGCGCCTGGAAAAGGGCACTTGATCGCCCTGGGTAAACTAGACAGTCGCCCTTTATCGGCGAGGATCCTTGGATACTGGCAGACGCCGGGCTCAACGCTGAGCGTTTTGAACTTGTTGATCCTATTCTTGAGGATATGTGGACTGCGTGGCAGACCTTGAAAGTTCGCACGGGCTACATTGCGTTTGGGTGCACAGCTCTTTTTTCCCGATTACCGTATTGTACCTTGTATCTCTTTCTATCATCTTTTATTCTCTTTATTCCCTTATCGCAGCAAAAGTAGCCAGCCAGTCTGTACACTGGTCAACCTTTTTGTCTGTTTCTGTTCTTGCACCTTTAAAACATTCTAAGTAGACGAATGATGCTTCAATAAACGGGCGATTGCTTCAGAGAACTGCAGTTGTTTAACAAGGCTTATCGTGATCAATTTCATTGTTTGCGGAAAACTAGAACCCTTAATCTTGATGCAATGGCGCGAAAAAGACGAGAACACGAAGACACATGAAATGTAGTCCAGCTTCCAAACTTACGACGCACGTTACCTCTTGTGGTGTACATTTATTGTGTCTCCATGTTCTTGTCTTTTTCGCGTCATTGCATCAAGATTAAGTGTGTACCAACTTAGCGCAAACATCAGTAGGTTAAGTTGTCATGTGCTTATTCATTTCTCTATGTAACGTAAAGTGCGTTCTGGGATCGTTGTCTACGTAATGGCTTAAGAAACAAGCGAGATAAGCTATATTGGTGGCTGATTGGTATTTGACAGCAGAAGCCTTCATAAAGCATACGAAGAAAAAGTGGCTGTGTATTAGTGTGGCCGAAGTAAAGCCTCTAAAAAACAAGTATGTACCTTGTTCTTAGTGAAAATGATAGACAGGATGGCGAGATGTGTCCACATGTGGCACAATAGCTTACGTTCGACCTCATTTAGTTCAAGATAACGTGGCGCTATTTGTTTTCTTTCTTGATGAAGGGGGGCTAATGGAATTTCCTGAAAGTGAAGAACCACTCTAAACATCCCGATTATGTGTCCGGCCGTCTTTAGTGACCATTATTTGGGAGGTATGGGAAGAGACGTCCGGTGATCAAGAGAGAGAGAGAGAGAGAGAGAGAGAGAGAGAGAGAGAGAGAGAGAAAACATCTTTAAACACTGGCGCCACCGTGAGTGGTGGCGCCAGTTTATTCTTCGAACATGGATGGAGCGGTGGTGTGCCGATATTCGAATTTCCGTACCATTCGGCATGCCTGAATCTTAGAAGTGTGGCACCCATGGGCGCTTTGTTAGCAGTTATGATCGCACGTTACATCTATTTTGCCTGATGTGACCATATAATTTTGTCCCTCTTAAAGATATCAAGCAGGTTCATCTCATTCGACGGGTTGCCAACCACCGCAGTGGCCTCAGAGAGCCCGACATCTTGCGAATGGTACAAGCTCGCCTTTACTGGCATTGGCGACAATCCTCGCCAAACGTGCGGATACAGCTGAGGAGGCCGCTATAGCACTGGCCACCAAGAAGAGCGAAGATGCCATAGTAATCTTTACCGACTCTCAAACAGCGGTACGCAACTACATGACGTGCAGGATCGCCATCAAACGCGGTGACATTCCCCCCCCCCCCCCACACCTGCATAATGTGGGTTTCGGAGCACGAGAAACTAGAGAGGAATGAAGCGGCACACACTGCGGCCCGCGCAAGCGTCGACCGGGTCTCCCCGCACAAGATTCTAGACCCGTCCCACTCACCCACACCAGCGGAAACAGAAACAGTACCACTAACCTACCAAGCACTACTGCAGCACTATCGGCTTGAAGGCAGGGTACACCCTCCACCACATCGAGAACTAACAAGAAACGAAGGCACCAGCTACAAATGGCTCCAATGTAATACCCTCACACACGGCATATTTCATTCTCATTTAATTTCATTCCATTTCATTTATTTGCTATCAACGACGTACAGGCATTGCAGACAGGAGTGGCAATAGTAAAGAAAAAAAAAAGAAAAGGAAAAACTTGCTAATGAGGCAGCATATGATCACAGATAGCCGACGTGAACACATCATGATCTGTGATCGCGATGATGGAGGCGGGAAGGCGATTCCAGTTTTGACTTGTTTTCGGGATGAATGCTTCGAGGTATGCATTGCTTTTACACTGAGGCACCCTAACCTTTATTTGATGATCAATACGGGATGACAAATGGCTTGAGGAGAAAAAAGTATAATTTTTTGGTCATTATTAGTGTAGTATATTTTATGAAAGAGACGTAAGCGGGGAAATTCAACGTCTAGTAGAAAGGAGAGGTAGGCCAAGCTGTTGCTTCATGCTAGAAACGCTGGCTAAGCGATAGTAGTTAGAGAGGATAAACCTAGCTGAGCGGTGTTCAACTGATTCTAAGGGCTGTGTTAGTGAGCTGGTGTACGGGTCCCATATGAGTGAAGCGTACTGGAGCTTAGAACGAGCGAGGGTTTTTTATATAGTAATAGTTTCAGCAGAACGGGAGTGAGGCGGAAATTGCGGCGAAGGAAACCAATGGTACTGTTAGTTTTGTTAATAACATGGTGGATACGTTTCTGCCAAGACAGGTTTTTGGTAATATGGACGTCTATAGATACTTGTAACTGTCGACGAACTGAAGAAGGCAACCGTTAAGATCACAGCCTTCAGAAGTGGACCGGTCAATTTTTCGAGACACCCTCATTGCTTCACATTTGTTAATGTTTAGTTTCATAAGCCATGTGTCGCACCAGAAGGAAATTTGATTAAGGTCAGGTTGAAGAACTAAATCAGACTCATTAGAAATTAGGCGGGGCAGAACACAGTCGTCTGCAACGAGCCTTATATTAGAAGTAACATATCCAATTAGGTCATTAATATAAATTAGAAAAAGAAGAGGCCCAAGGACTCACCTCTGAGGAACGCCGGATATCAAAAAGCACAATTTAGAGTCATGATCACTAACATAAACATACTGTGTTCTATTCTGCAAGAAACATAGAATACATTTAAGCAAGCTGCAATCGAGATGGAGTGCGCTAAGTTTCAGTAATTGTAGTCGATGGGAGACGGTGTTAAAACGTTTCGCGAATTCAAGGAGGATGCAGTCATTAACTAAAACTCGATCTAAAGCGGAAGACGAACCATTAGTAAAGGTTAGTAATTGAGTCTCACAAGAATAATGTTTACAAAAATCATGCTACTGTGGCGTAACAAAGTTATTAGACCCGACAAAACTGACTAGGTTGCAGTAGATTGTGGGCTCTAATAACTTGCATGGAATAGAAGTTAAGGAGATCGGCCATCAGTTTAAGGAGTTATGAATATCACCAGACTTGTGGACTGGAATCACTTTCACCATCTTCCAGTCGTCCGGCAGTGTTGAACTCTGCAAAGACTGAATAAAGATATGTGACAAGAAAGCAGATGAATATGCTACAGTGCTCTTAAGGAACTTGTAATTTAAGTTATCCACAGCCGCCGATGAGGAAAGTTTAGCTTTTTTAATAAACTTGCATATGCCATCAACTACATCGAAATAGGCTCCAATCTGAAGGCACGTAAAGGCAAGTGCAGACGGTGAAGTATCTGTTAGAGCGTCAGAAAAAGATAGCGAAAATGTGTTGTTAAAGGCCGTTGAGCAAAGCTCACGGGGGACAAAAAATCCAGCGTCAGTTTTCAGAACAATTTTTTTAGGTTTGCATACGTTGATAACATTCCACAACTTTTTAGGATTAGTTGTGAGCAGATGTGGTGGTGTTTCTTATTGCATCAATTCCAACTGACGCCATACTGCTACACCTCTCCTCATTGCAACATGCCAGACACCTTGGCGGATCTTCTACTGCAATGCAAAAACACCCGATCAAGCGTCACAGGGAACAACCAGCAGCAGCAGACGCAGACCCAAAACTCCTCACTGAAACATGGGAGGCTGCGATCTCCAAGCCGGACCTGGTCGACCAGCGCGAACTCGTCGCCCGTGGCCCGGCGGGCGGTCCAGGCCAGAGGGTTCTTGGTATAAGGAACCTTCCCACTTCGAGTGACAAGTCACTGTGTCAAATAAAGGTTTATTCACTCATTCATTCAGGTGGATCAGGACTCGTCCTCTTCGAAGGACTCTGGCTCGATGCGCGTGTTGTTGCACACCACGGTGGCGGGGATGTAGTGGCAGCGGGGACTGTCGACGAGGTAGGCTTGTGTGCAGTTTCCTCCCTGGCGGCCGTACAAGTCGATCTCGTTGTATACGAGGTTGTCTGAGCCAGCACCTTCCAAATGCTCGCGGCAGTCGCTGAACGCCTCGGCCACCTCCTGGGCGCGGCCGTCGCGCTGACAGTCGTAGATTGCCTCGTAGTTGCCCTGGCAGTGGAAGTAGCTGCACGCGAAGAAGGCCGAAAGAAAATCATCATCATCATCATCATCATCATCATAATCATCATCACTATTATTATTTATTGATTGATTTGGTTTTGAGAGCTCATATACGTACAAATGATTTAGCTGAAAAAGAAAAGAAGAATCAGGCATGGCACTTGCCACCGGGAGAGGCACAACGCCTGCCTATCCTTCAGGAAGGAAAGAAACTTAACTGAAGACGGTAAGAAAGAAAGCAGAAAGAAAGAACAGTATGACAGGTCACAATTAATAAAAAGAACCATAAAAAAGAATTTGAGGTATCTCCACTCACAAGGAAGGAAAGATTACGCTACAAACGGAAACCGGACTAATTTCTTCTAGAAAAGTAAAGCAAGCACGATGAAGCTGGAGGCGTCGAGATGTGCTGGAATACAGGCCTTCATCGAGGCACCATCCGCAAACAAGGAAAAACGAACAGGCCAAGTGCACCTTCAAAAGAAAGACACCACCACGGTCCTTTGAGTTGTGCAATACGAGCACGAGACGGTACATGCGCGTGGTGTGTAGCTACTCATAACTGGGGATAGCTGGAACTAGCTGCTTTTTATTGCAAATTATGTGTTGCGAAAGAGGATGGGGAACACTAGTGTCGTCGCAAAATTCGGCCTACCAAGCGACGCCGAATCAGGATAAGAATAAAACAAATCTTCAGCGGGAACCAATGCAGACAGCTCGCCGCGACGTCCTACTGTTGACACGAAACCCAAGCCAGCGATGTGAACTGACTGTAATTTAAAATGTTTAAAAAGTAGAAAAAATGGCATCGTAATTAGGTTTCGTCATCTAATGAAGTTACTCGTGAAAGTTGGTTGTTACGAGGATGATGTAGCATCTTTTCGTTTTTGTAAAGGGAATCCACTTGATCTAGTCAACGTCCTTGCTGTTGCCCGTGAACTCTGAGCTGCCGAAGAAGAGGCATGGCACACCTTTGTGTACTTTGCTAACTATATGACAATGCGGCCAGCAGGATGTACATGGATGAACTATGAACTATGGAGCTGTGCTCTGATGTCACTCACGGCATCGACTGCACAGTGATAAGCAAGAACGTCTCCAAGCGCGGCTTCCTTCCACGGTACAGTGAATGGCTGTGCAACATAACACAACATAACACGGTTCGGCCTGGAAAAGTCCGCTTTTCTTCGTGTTCCGCGATCGCAGTCAGCGGAAACAAACATGGGATCTACTTACGCGTTGCAATTATGGCAGTACATCGATCGCCTGTAGTTCACGAATAACTTGCGGGCGGCGCAGTCGGCGTGTTGCTCCTGGAAGAAACTCCGGCCGAATCTCCGCTGCAGGCAGCTCATGAAATCCCTCCATTCGACGTGTGCTGATGAGTGCGACAGGGCGATAGTGTAAAGAACCGCTATTACCAGCAGCGGCGCGTGCATGGTTGACCTGCAATGTAGAAGTTGTTGTCGAAATCGTTTTATTACTTTATGTCAAGGGGTTCGGAAGAGGGGAAGCATGGCCTCGAGGCGTGCAAGAGTGTTCAATATTCGACTAAATCCTGAGCCCTATAGAGCTCATAAAAGGTGAGGTTTTGATAAAACGAGGCGATAAAGGAGGAGCAACACCTTGATTAGAGCGAGTTGGTTCATCTTGAAGGTGTATCGAAGCAGCGCGATGGGAGGCCGACGAGAGTACGCACACGCTCACCAACAACAACACTAGTCCTGTTGTGCGTGTTTGTTGTGCGTGACCTGCTTCAATATACCTTCAGGAAGAAGTAGTTGTGACATTTGCAGAAGTTGTGGGCTCAGTTCACCGTTTTGGATATACATGCTGGATGCCTGGAATGGATACCTCTGCTTACTATGCAGCTAATCCTCAAATATATATATACATATATTTTTGCGCCGTAGATTCTCTCGCCTTTCATTGTTCCACAAGATCTATCATTAGAATCCGATTCGATTCTAAGAGACGTTCTTTTTTCCGCTCCCGTCTACGTGTCATCGCGTTCAGACCATAACTATAACGTTGGTGTGCCATCTTGTCGGACAAATACCTACAGCGAATCTTTCATTCCAAAGACTAGCAATGAATGGAACCACCGTCCCGCTTCCATCGTTGTCATCTCCGGCATCGACAGCTTCAAGACTGTCCTTCATGAAGCCTTGTGCTAATATGTTTTTCTTTACTTGTTATAACTGTATTTTTTTCTTTCTTTTACTGTGCAAATATTTGTATTTACCACTCTCTCCTGTAATGCCTTCGGGCCTTGGAAGCATGCTAAATAAATAAATAAATAAATAAATAAATAAATAAATAAATAAATAAATAAATAAATAAATAAATAAATAAATAAATGTCACTTCATTTTGCACTTGGGAGGCGCTTCACCATAAACTGAGCAGCTTTTAATGACTTACAGGCGCACAGCGTCGTGTTCTAGAGGTCAAATTTCAAAGGACATCGCTCGCTCTTTCCCGAGTTCCCACTCTCTGTATACTTCCGCAGACACAGCTGCGTGAAAATGAATGCTAATGCGCCGTTTACAGTTGTTTACGGGGTCCGCACAAAAAAGGGTCGAGTCGCCTTGACAGGGGAATTTCAGGTCTACGTAAACATTGCGAATCGGGTTGAGTGAAAGTCCGAATGGGCTGGGTCTGAGCCCATATTAAATGGGTCGGATCAGCGGTGGCTCGTCGCCGAATCAGCTAAATGCTGAAGTCGCGTGCCCTGTTGTCTCGCCTCGGTACAATCTTCTGTTGAAGTCTGAGCGAACGAGAAACAAGTTAATTGCAAACGCTGTCGGGTTGTGCTTAAATCTGACTCGTTGCGCTCGCGTCGGGTTCGCGTAAACCAGAAAGTTTAAGATTCTCACTCCTGGAACATATTCTTGAGCGGCAAAGAAGAGCCTGCTTTTACTCTCTGTCTTATAAAATATGGCATTAAAGGGTGTTTGTTCTTTTGTAGGTTATGTTGTATTGTGCACAGGTGGTACACCAGGCCTGATCTAACATGACTGCAGGGAAAAACAAAAACAAAAACGAAATATGTCGTCTCGCAGGTGAGGTATACCTTGCAAGGTCTTTAAAGAAGTTTGACGCCCCTGGTACGTCAATGAAATCTTTGTCCAAGAATATGGAGGGTAGAGGGAAAATAATCTTAAAACATCTCCGAATTAGTAGCCGTATCTCTTGTACTGTGACTACTTCTGTACGAATTCGAACTTGTGCCAGTTACATAAGCAATGAGAAGCAGTTGTGAGGAAAAAAATTAACTTGGTCAAACCTTCCGGCATTATTCCTGCGACGTTGAAACGATGATTCCATGTGGACACCAGAAACGTAGTGACTTATATAAATATACTTTGCTGTAAAGGGAGATTTCGCTGGACCTTACATCCCAAAATGACATATAGCCGTAAGTGAATGTTTTAGGACGCGATTGCAGGAGGCTACTCATGGTCATGACTTATCATTAATGGAACTACTGTAGTAAACGAAGGTCTGGTAGTTAAGGCAGGTCATGCTAGTTGGCGTATTGCGTTTCACAGTGTCTTATACGTCAGCACTAAATCTTGCGGTCTGTCTGCTGCAAGGAACGTTAATGCTTTTATTAATCACATAGGTTGATCAAAGCTCAGGGTGAATGCGTTCTTCTAGCGTAGACAGTATAAAACTTGTGACAGAGAAACTGTGTGATTTATTAGTTTCTCCCTTTTGTGTCTACCAGACTTTCTTAATCTATTTTCCGATCTTCCGGAAGAGGACAACTAGGACTAATTTAGCATCGCCCAGTGGGAAGGAAAAGAAAACTGTTTCACTGTTTCAGGATCCCTCAGGAAGCATGGGCCGAGTTTTCGCAACTTACATCAAGTACGTTAAGGCGCTCCAGCTCAATGTATTCTGCGAGGGCACCGACCTGTTGACCAAAAGGGAATCGCAGAAGTGTCGGCACGTAATTGGAACAGCAATTGTGCACTGATAGCTAAATTTTGTCAGAATTTTTTTTTTGTCAACAGCCTACTCATGTTTTTATATGGTTTACATCTGTTCTCCAAGGATTGATGCGGAATAAATTGCCCGCTGTCATAGCGTATCATCCCACTGAAAAAGCCAGCGCGAACACTCCAAAGCGAGTGAACGGTAAGGACAGCGTCAAACGTTCGACTAAATTATGCTCCATACGCATGGGATTTCATTCTAGGTTTCAGAAAAAAAAAATCAAAGACGTAGAATCGATTCCCAGTCACGGTGGCCGCGTTTCAATAATGGTAAAATGCAGCATATATATATATTTATACATAATGGGAGCTTGTAAAATGTTCTGAACTCAGCGCCTCCTAGATAACATCGCTGGAGGAGGTCTAGAGCCGCGTTATTCTGGATATGATTGCGCACCGGAAGTGGCGCATTACGCCTGTCAGAAACAGGGCACGTTTGCGAAATTCCACAAACAGTTCACATCACTGGAACAACGACCCACGGCGAACCCGAATGCCCGCGCAGAAATAAGTTTAGAGGGACTGTGGACAGAATTGTCAAGGGACTTACCTTGGGAGCCGACGGAGCCCGGAGCTGGAGCGTTTAGGCGAGCGCAGTAGTGAGTGGTATCCACGAAGGCAGACAGCCAGAGAGCATGCGCAGGGCGGCGAGCTTCTATATGTTCTCGCCACGCGACGAGCGGGAGCATATATGCGCGCGGCCGGTTCTCCGGGCTGGCGGGTCACTCGCCAACACTGTATGCACGGCGGCGCAATGACGAAACTGCATAAAATGCACCGGCGGCGTGGAAGGCAGGTCAGTCGCCTCTCTTGTTTTCTTCCGCCAAGATTGCACTCCCGAGTGCTCTCTTCCTCTCCTCGCGAAGCTTTTGTTTTTGTTTCTGTTCTCGCTTCGTTTGGCCTCTTTCAGACTCTTCCCCGTGCCTACCCCAGTCGTGACGAGCATCGTTTAGACGTGAGGCATTTTAGACACGACGCGGGTTCTCGTGGGCCGCGCTACCAGCTGGATTCTCCGGATACATTGCACGCGCGGTTTGCGAGGAGGATGCTTTTGTTGTACCTTCGCTGCGCTGCGGGAGAAAGTGAAACTGTCATAGGATGGTTGTTGCCACTGCCCTCTCCCGCGTCTTCTGTTCGTTTCACAGAGACGACGTACGCATTACCCATTGTTCCTAGATTGCTGGAATAAAAAGAAGCAAGAATAAGGTGCTAAGCGCTTAGTGGACGAGTGAGAAGCGCACGAACCCTCTCAATGAAGACTAATGCGGGCGCATACAGTGTCGCGCTGTACGCCGTTGTGAGAGGGGGGGGATTTTTTGTCATGCGTGACTTGCTTCGAGTCTGTTGCCGTTGTGGTTCCTTCGACAAAGATAGGCCCATCTGTCGATACGTAGGCCAGCATTTCTGAGGCACCTTGTTAGTGGCACGAGTATCCAGTGGCACACTTGTTTCTTGCGCATCACTTCCGGTTCACCTCCTGAGAGGGCCGGGGAGAAAATTCAAAATAAATCAGAAAAAAGAAATAAAAAGAAATAGTACAGTACAAAGTTTATGGGTTTCAATATAGATATTATATCAGAGCAAAAGCATAGTTGCAAGTTGGGTTCCTGAAGTGTCTGGAATAAATACAAATAATTAGAAATCACTGAGACGACCCGGGACGAAATTCAACATAAATCAGAAAAGATAGAAAAATAGTACAGTACATAATTCATGGGTTTCATCATAGATATGATATCAGAGCATAAGTTTAGTTGTAAGTTGAGCTCCTGAAGAGAGAGAGAGAGAGGGAACAACTTTATTGTGTGCCCGGGATGGGGTCAAGGAAAGGGGAAGAGATGGGAGATCCTCTTCTGAAGTGTCTGGACTAATTAGAATTAATTAGAAATCACTGAGCTGACCGGGGACGCAATTCATTATAAATAAGTAAAAATAAAGAAATATTACAGTACGAGATTCATGGGTTTCTTATAGATATGATATCAGAGCATAAGTTTAGTTATAAGTTGAGATCCTGAAGTGCCTGGAATAATTAGAACTATTTAGAAATCACTGATTACCGCACAGCAAACCACATAATCGAAGACTTTAAAGACCTGCCACGTGAGCACGACTTTGGCGAAATTCCTGGAAATCCAGAAGTAGAAAATGGTAATAATGACGTTACTGATGACATCACACACAAGAAGGTGACATGATATTTAATCGGCTAATTAATAGAAAACAGTTGCCTTCGAGTTCAGTTATTGCATTGCGTTCGCCTATAGTTAACCTAAAGAACACCAACGCCGAGGTGCGAGTGCTACTAAGAGACGCCTATGTCAAAGATTAGGGTCGCCTACCATTTTTTCCTGTCTAACTTTTATACCACAGTGTGCTACCCCATCTGCCGGCCCCCATCTTGATTTTGTTCCTACTATAGTAGCTTATGAAACAGGACATATGTATGTCCGATGGTAGGCTACATTGTCCCTACATCGGAGAATGTTGGCCCAACAATGGCTCCACTAACGGTGCTGCTTGAGTAGTGTTACCGGCTGCTTCACTCTAGGACTATCGGCATTGTAAATAGGAGGAGCACCTTATCTGGAGGCGAACTTCACCTTGCACAGGCACTGAGCGCATGACTTGCCTGATTTCGCTTGTAGCTCAATCAGGGGAGTTTTCACCAGTGGTCGAGGAGGGCACCGTGGATTTAAACACATCATAGGACCGAGTATGTCACTTCACGTGGTATAAATGAGGAGCTGTCAGATCTTCTTTCATGAAAGAAGAGTATAGGTTACAAATGATAAGGACCCACCGTGGTATAAAGTTTGTAAACAGGGATAAGGTGCCTCAGAAAGGCTGGCCAACGTTTCGATAGGAGGACCTATCTTCGCCTTTGACGAAGATAGGTCCCCCTATCGAAACGTTGGCCAGCCTTTCTGAGGCACTTTATCCCTGTTTACAAACTTTATACCACGGTGTGCTATTCCATCTGTCAGCCCCTTTCTTGTTTTTGGAGCCACCGTGGTTACTTAGTGGCTTTGGTGTTTCGCTGCTAAGCTCGAAGTCGCGGGATCAAGCACCAGTTATTAGGCGGCCGCATTTCGATGGGGGCGAATTGCAAAAACACCCGTGTGCTTAGATTTAAGTGCACATTAAAAAAAAACCAAAGTGGCCAAAGTTAATCTGGAGTCCTCCACTACGGCGTGCCTCATAATCAGGTCGGGGTTTTGGCACGTAAAACCTCATAATTTTGTTTTTGACAAATGATAAGGCCTGGAGGCTGATATAAGAGAGGAGGAGAATCTGCAGCGCGCTGACTTCTAATAAATACGATATATTCAGTGATAAAAATAAACGTATTTCTTCAGCAGCACAATTACGCAATTTGCTTTCAACTCTGCAGCCCACGAAATATTTGTTTGCGCCATCTTTATTATTTTCTCGTACGTGTGTCCATAGTTAGTATATTAGAGACCTAAAATGATGCCACCGGTGGTCTAGACTTCTACTCTCTCATCGCCGTTTGCTTTGACACGCATGCATGACTTGTTGTTTTCTAGAAGTTGAAGGTGGACGAGGTCGTTCCCCGCACGAGAGCAATGTAAAACAACCCCAGTAACAGAGCAACTGGGGAGAGCAATCTGTTCGATAGAAATGCAGTATAGAAAAAGACAAGTCACTCCACGGAACACGCAGACACAGGCTTATTAAAGATTCACTTGTCATTCCCTTGACTGAGCAGGAAAACGAAAACGCATTTGACTTTTTATAATCTGCATTTAAAGAGACGCTGGAGGTCGTAGGTGGTGCCGGCTACTCTTTCTACGCTGCTTCTTCGGACCGAATGCTTTATAGCTCAAACCGCAGGGGTTTCAGACTAAGTTGACCATACCCAATATCGAAGCTGTCTGTTCGTGCACGTATTAATTCAGTGATACATATTAAGTGACACAAGTTGCCTACTCGGCATGACAGCAATTAGCACATATCGAGTGACCCAAGTTGTTTATATATATCCATATGTCTGGTGACAAAACGATGATGAACGCCAAACCTCGGGGAAGAGCCCCAAGAAAGCTTCGGTAAAAAAAAGGAAAAGAAAAGAACAAAACAAGAGGGCATTCCTTGCGAGGACCTCAGAGTGCGTACAGAGACGAGAAGTTGCACAACGACAAATGTAATGTACGGAACTCAAACATCGGCGACACGCGTGGACCGTGGCTGACTGGCTTCGCATCGTCCCAAAGCTCACGCCGATAAATGCAGGGCGCCTTTCGGCGTGAATTAGCACTCCTCATCGTACAACGGGTTTGCTACGCGTTGCATCTCATTCTGGCGAAATTTCAGCCGTCACCTTGATGGTGCGAAATCATTTGCGATCGTGCCGCAGCAGTCGTCGTCAGTGTAGTCATCGTTTTCACAGATGCCGGTCCAACCTGCTACGGTGCCGACGACAATCTGCTCCTGAGCACCATTTCGCGGGTTATTTGACGCCTGCCTCGTGCGGCTTTACGAGGGGGATCGGAATGCGGAGGCGACGTGGTCAGTATTTAGCAGAAGCGCTCATGCTGGGGAATGCGGCGGATATAAATGAGTTTAGATATCTCTGTGCGAATATAATGAAGCTTTCGAAACACCCTTCGGTGTATAGCGAAAAAGGTACATAGGGTGTATATTGAAGCCTCTGCGAAGGTTCGTGCGCTCGAAATCTGTGCTACAACGAGGAAGTGCACTTATTTATTTTTTATTTTATTTAAAATGTCCTTACAGGCCTCAAACGAGGCCTGTAAGGACATTTTAGGGGGGGCGTTACGGAAGGATTAAAAAGAGTATATAGGGCATATAACAAAACATAATAGACATGCATTATTATTAGACAGTGGAAAAATATATAGACATCTTATACAAGCATTAAAGCATTGTACAAAAATAACAGGGTCGGTAATGTACATATTAGAAAAAAGACAAACATCATGTTCAAATGTTCATCATGTTCAAAACCGAACTTAATCATGTTCAAATGTTTGAAAGGAGTTCACCTGCAGCGAAGGATTTGCAGCGGGTTTAGTGAAATGGCTAAAAGGATAGGTAAGTTTCCCCCATTGATTTCAGCCTAGATTACTTCCCTATACAATTCGCTATACGCCAATTTTCCAACTGCCCAGCGTTTATTTTTTTAATTTTTAGGATGTACAGAATTTTTTAATATCGCCTGTGGCAGATAACATAATTCTAGTCATTGAGCTAAATTGCTCGAAGCGGAGGACGTTACTCCCACTAGAAACCAAATGCGCTATCAACCAATTAAAGATGTACAGTTAACTTTGTAATTATATATTTTCCAACACATTTTGCAATTTACTAATTGCAGCCGGTGAGTTGTCAAGGCGCATCCACTTGGAACGAATTTTCATGGTGACAACAGTTTCGAGATACTTTCCCTCAAAGTGTGCGATTAGATACATGGGCGTTCCAGTTGTTCCAGTTACTTTTATGCTTCAATGCGGAAAACTGCGGTATCTTAAAAAAATAAGTGGAACAATAGTGCCTGTTCAAGTTTGATGGCACCTCTCTCGAAAGCGATGACATTCACATAATTCGTTTCAAGTGCATATGAATTCCAAGCAAATTCGTCGGCTACAATTCCTAAATTGCAATGTGTGTTATAAAGTAATTAAAGAAAAATTCATTAGGAAAAATTTACTTAACTGATGATGTATTTCCATTTCGCGTGCTAGTAACGTCGACCACTTCGAGTATTTCAGCTTATGGACTGCACTTAAGCTAGCTGTCAGAGGTGATGAAAATTCTGTACGGCCTAAAAAAAGTTCAATGGCAATTTTGCTAAGTGCGAGGAAAATGTGTTTGCTTTACGTCTCACCACTTTGAGGTACCGAATCCATAATTTAAACCGCGTTCCCCACATTGCTAATTGCTGTTCAGGAGCTCACTCGACAAACGTCCTGCCTCTTAGAGGAGCGAAGTGCAACTCAGAGTGGTCCGGAGCAGACCACCGAAGGACAGCACAGGGGTAATTACTTGTAGTTCTTAAGTGAAGCAAATAAATATTAAATGGAAATGAAAGTGGGTGAAAGAACAACTGTCCGCAGTTTGGACACGAACCCACGTCTCCCGTATTATACGTGCACGCTAAGCTCAACTAGCTCAACTGGTAAGATAATCGTACGCGTAACGTGAAGACGTGGGTTGATATCTTACCTGCCGCCAGTTCTTGTTTTAACCCACTTTCATTTATATCTATTCATCATATGCTCAATGACGTGTCGTCAAGAATCCATCGCAGTACACACAGCAACAATGAAATCCGAAGATCAAGGGACGCTCGGGAGGCACCGCGCTCATTATATACACTCACGACGTGGCGCCACCTCTTCCCCATTTGTTGCGTCGTCACGTGCCCGATGACGCACGCCCTAGGCCACGCCTTTATTCAGCCAGATGGCTGCGACGTGACGTGTGCAATGACGCAAGCACGAGGCACACATTTAGATCAGCCAGAACCGTGGAGCCGTCGTTGCGTCGGGCAGCGCTCTCGTCTCGCACCCCGGAGACCCGGATTCGATTCCCACCCAGACCGAAATGGACTAAATTTTTTTTTCGAAGCCAGTAATTTACATTGTTTGAAGGAACCGCTCTGAGAAATTTGACGTCAATCCGAGCATTTCTGACGTGTTTTGGCTATTTGCGCCGTCGGCCCTTTTTGGTACAATCGGTCGGTCACGCCGACTACGCCAACGAATTTTCGCATAACGGGGCATATAATGCTTCCGCATTAAAACACCCCGCACACTGCGAGACTGTGATAGCTGTAAGCACGCGAAATTTAACAGAAGGAAGGCTAGCGCTTCAGTTATTCAGCCACACTTTTAGTAATAAAGAACCAGGGCTTAAGAGGGAGCTTTTCCGCGGGTGCTCTTATCTAGATACATGGAAAAACAGTATTCACTTTTCTCGGCTACCACTACACAAAATTTGACGAGGCTTGTTGAATTTAAAAGAAAAACTTAAAGTCTAGTGACTGTTGGTTTCGTATTTTGCTTTAGGTTGTCAATATTTTATAAAAATTGGCAAAATTCGCAAATTATCAGAAAACCCAACTATCAAGTTTACAACTCTGTAACTCAGCAATTAAGAACGACATCACAATTCTGTGAAATCCATCTAATAGTACATATAAAGCGAATAAAATTGATATGTTACACATGAATAACGAAATATTTAGTCATATGAAACTACAGCTTTTGCAGAACCCTTGTACACAACGCAACGAATTCATGTAAGATATAAATTGACATATCGAATTCGTCCGCTTCGAATGATCTAATGGATGCCGTTTACAGAACCAGGACGTCTGTTCTTGACGCAGGGCTATTAATTTGTAAACTTCGTGCTTCTATTTTTTCGAACTTCCAAGTTTTTGAACATTCTTTAAAAAATTCAGGCTCTAAATCGAAATTACACTTCTAACAGTCACTAGAATTTAACTTTTTCTCCAATTGGAACCAATTTCGTTAAAATCGGTCCAGGGGTTATATTAGAAAAGCGTTTCTCCGTTTTAAATGTATTTAAATAGGCCGCGTCGGAGTTGGGCAGAAGCCGCACAAGGAGAGCCAATCGGGCGAGCCGGAGCTTATCCTTGACAGCCGCGCGTGGGAAAACAAAGACACAGTCCCGTCTTTTTCTTTTTCCGTGTCTATGTCTATATGTCATATGCAATGTATTACATGTACTTCGATAATAAAATTCTTGAAACCTTGAAATTTTCGATTTCTCGTGCACCCCTACCATGGGGAAGCAAAATGCGTCGAACAGCAATGTTATTTCACTGTTTGAACAGTGTTCATACGAAGTAAGCAGCCCTTTTGTGTAGTTAATAGACGCTTATATTGCAACTTGAAGCGAGCACTGATGCTTGACTCGCCCGAAATGCAGGTATTGAACATAGATATTCTCACTATACGTTTACCTGCGGCTAGCAGATGTCCGGAAATTATGGGCCTATGGGGCATTTGGGAATTTGAGACAAACATGTTGTTAATTTCACACTTTCTCGTTCGGGCGTATGAACGGAATACCACAAATATTATATTATTATCAGCTCGTTGTTCTCGATAGAGGATTTTCGCTAGATTCCGAGCAGTATAAATTAAAATGATATTGTCATTCTCTGCTTTCTTTTTCTAGCACTTTTCGTAAATCGAGGATCTATCGCACATATAGTTTCGATTTTGGCCTGCTCGTCTAGAGGTCACCAACTACATCTTGCCCGATAACCTTCGCATGCGCTTTCCTAACTTCATTTAAATCACGAGTTGCGCTTGACTTCTGAAAGACCACCGGAGGAGATGGGGAGAAAGAAAGGAAGCCTAAATCGCTTCTTTTTGATCGCCACGCAGTAACGACCACCCAAGATTCGTGACGCAATCGCTTGTGTCGTGTAGCGTAGCGCATGCTCGCGCAACACAGAGGCTGTTGCACGAAACACCACTCGGATTCGTAAAGACGCGAGACCTAATGAGAGTCTCCATGAATGCTTACAGGTGACTGCTAGCGCGCGAACAATACTGAGCTATGCATTCGAAGGTGAAATGTGGAAATGCAAGTGCGTGCATTTGCATACCCGTTATGAATTTTTTAACACTGAACTTCGCTGGGAATCGTACAAGCCCGGTGACGGTCGCAAAAAAATCACCGAGGCACTGGCCGCGATAAGTTACACTAGGACGCATTTTCTTTTTTAATTCTAGGAACGTTTCTGCTCATCTGTGGCACATGCTGATCAGGCAACGGTCAAACTTTGCAGTAAGCACTGCAATGTCTATCCTTGTGCGTTTATCTTTACTGTCATTTTAATGTTCATCAGGATGCTGAGCCAGTACATGCACAAGAAAAAGCTGTTATTTATTTATTTATTTTTATTTATTTATCTTAAATACCCTTCGGGCCATAAGCAGCAGATAGGGGGGGCATAAAAAATCGGCGGCGATATCCTTAAATTTGCCAACGTCAGTGATGGCAGCGATAAAGACAGGGAGATGGTTTCAGTCATTTTCAGTTCGGGGAATAAATGAATTTATACAAAGGATAGTTCGGCAGTGCGGTATTCCTACCTTGAAGTTATGGCTAGTGCGTGAATATATATACTATGGAGAAAGGAAGAAAATATTGGGTTTTACGTGCCAAAACCATTTCGGATTATGAGGCACGCCGTAGTGGAGGACTATGGAAATTTCGACCACTTGGGGTTCTTTAACGTGCATCTAAATCTAAGTACACGGCTGTTTTCGCATTTCGCACCCATCGAAATGCGGCTGCCGTGATGGAGAAAGGAGTAATTTATCCTTGAAAATAGAGTTGGTATAATAAACTCTATGGACAATACATCAGCTAAAATATTTACGGCGCAGAGAAAAAACCGGAAGACCAAGGGCTGATTTCATTGCAGATACGCTTGCTGTTCGGGAGTAATTTGAAACAATAAAACGGGCTGCGTGGTTCTGGACAGACTCTAAAGTGTTCATTGAAGTTATCTGATTAGGGTCCCAAATGGAGGATGCATATTCTAGTGTATCTTTAATTAACGTACTATACAGGTGAAGCTTAACGGTGCCGCTGGCAGCTATGAAATGGCGCCATAAGAATCCGAGCGTGCGGTTAGCCTGGTTAGATACGTAGTTCGCTTGCATTTTCCATGACAGATAGTCTGTTACGTGGATTCCTAGGTATTTGTGCGATGGAACAGGTGATAACGGAGTGTTACTAAGAAGATAGCGGGGGTGTTGTCATGAGGGGGACTAGAAATAAGGTGTTTGCAGTTAGTGGTGTCAAGCGCATGAGCCAGTTACTGCAGCATGAAAGAACGGCGTTCAAGTTCGATTGCAAACATGTTTCGTCACAGGGATTAGTAATTAAACGATATAGCACACAGTCATCCGTGAAAAGTTTTATATGGGCGATAACGATGTTAGGAAGATTATTAATGTAAATTATAAATAAGAGAAGACTTAACACAGAACCTTGAGGTACTCCAGTGTTTACGGAAACAAAATATAAGTCATAATCATCAAATGAGACATATTGGCAACGGCTAGGAAGAAAACATTTAATCCAGCCTAAGACTTGATCGTAAATATTAAGAGCATCGAGCTTAATTAGTAGCAGATCATGAGAGACAATGTCAAACGCCTTAACAAAGTGTAAGCAAATGCAGTCCCAATAATATTAGCATTCATAACGCGAATCAATCATTAGAGATTAATAGAAGTTGCCTTTCTGACGAAAAAAAAATTTCTGAAGCCTTGTTGACATGAACTGAAAGAGTTGTTAGATTCGAGGAAAGTAACAAGATGAGAATAAATTATATGCCAAAGAAGTTTACAGAGAACGCTGGTTAGTGAAATGGGACGATAGTTAATTATTGAAGCGGTGCTACTTTATTTATACAATGGAACCACCTTCCAAGCTTTCCAATCATGAGGGATGGAACAACTCTGTAATGACTGTTCAAAGATTTCCTGTAGAATCAATGATGAGCAGGTATATCTACTTTTCAAGACCTTTGTTGTTATGCCGTCGATACCTGAACAAGATGAAATCTTCTGTCTTTCAAGTAAACATGTCACACCAATGGAATCAATAATCATTGGACCCAGGCTTAGAAAGTCAGATGTACAAGGATGAGGGAAAGCAATCGGCAACGAAAAGCACGAAGCAAGAAATTCATTCGACACTTTGCAGCAGTCACTCCTGAGACTGTGTGTTGGAGTGTTGTTCTCATCGCAGAGATCTATTGTGCTCTGCTTATTCCCGCTGACCACACTCCAAAATTTCCTCCGGTTATCTCTAATAAGGGACGGGAGCGTGTGCTGGTAGAAACCATTTCTTGCTACAGACGAAATTTGTTTATACTTCGTGTTGGCGGTGGTGGGTCAGCGTTCGGCCGTTTAAGTTGCTTAGGTGCGCCGGACCAGTTTTTTCTTGTTCAGCAGGCGGCCGCAATCACGCGCTAAAGCACGGAGCATGAGGGTTAAATATAATGTGTTGCTGAGGGATGAATTAGTTAAAAAACTGACTTTTCCTTTGAATAAGATGCAATTTTTATCAACATTGCGAGTGGGCAAACTTGGAATGAAGTGAGCGATAAAATTCATAAGTCCTGGTTTTATGGACGAAAAGCGAGTGTTTTTATAGTATCGGGTAACTTTTGGAGTTTTGGTAGCCGGAACAGAAGTGTATAGTTCAAAATAAATGAGGCAATGATCACTTAAACCAGGTAAATATGTTAAACAGGAAACAAGCATGGCACTTTTTTTAATACCATGAACGTTTCTACTCATTTCTGGGACATGCTGATTAGGCAGCGGCCAAACTTTGCAGTAAGCACTAAAATGTCTATCCTCGTGCGTTTATATTTACCACCACAATAATGTTTATCAGAATGCTGAGCAAGTAGCTGCACAAGGGACAGCAATTAGTGATTATGCTGATGACGAGCCTTGAAAACAATGCACGAACCCAGAGTGAGGCATGGGCCAAGAATTGAGTGGTTTGAACGTGCAGGTAATTGTAGGAACAAACTATGGTAAAACTGGAAGCAAATTATTATTATTTGTTCGATAATAATAGATGATTGCATTTAAATGAAATAGAATGTGATTAGCAGAACAATTTAGATTGAAATTAATTTGGAATTATATTATGGACAATAACGAAAACTGGGATCAGCATAGAAAATGTTTTGCAGTGAGAATGTAGTCACACACATCTTCAAGCATTCCTTTGGCAGAAACCTAATGCTGAAGCCTCAAGGGACAGTACGACCAAAGCACTTAAATTTAAGCCGAGTTTACGAAGTCTAGCTTCAAGGAAGCTTTTTGTTTGTATAATGAACTGGCTGACGGAATAAGAAGTAGTAATAAATAGATTCAATTTGCCTGCAAAAATGACATAGCAGACTCGGAGAGATTACCAGATACCAGACAAGAACTGTGTAAACATAGGCTTAGGGTGGGTATACGACAACGTGAACTGTCACCAGCCCCTATATAATTGCTTTGATGTGCACCGTTGATTCCTCTAGGGAAGCTTGAGACGTTGGAAGTCTGTCAAGGATGTTATTGATGTTTCGATGAAGTTTATATGTATTAAAAATTTCCGCTATATTAGTATCTTATCGCTGGAAAGTAAGCCGACACTGGCGGAGTAAACAATATAGGTCCTTTCAGAGACAATTGCTCTAACGAATAGGCCATTTCGTTTAAATATAACTACTGTGACCCCGTGCCCACAATAATCTATTAAGAATTAACTGCAAGGGAACTAATGACAGGAACACTTCTAATATTAGTGATTTTGGTGAAACAGTAAGCGAAGAACAAACTGAAAATAATCTGTGATAACAGCAGTGAATACATTTAAAGGGACCATGCACAGCTCAGGAATCATCGTGAAAAGCTCCGCTTCAAAAACGGGAGTGAAATTTATATCTTCAAGAATACGACCAACAAAGCGAAAGGGAGAAAATACATAGCCCAGCCTTTTCCTCGCATTGAAGCATCTGTAGCTGTTATGTTGCCGGGCCGCACAAAAACGAGAATCGCGCAACCCGCTATCTTAATATTTGAATGAATTGATTAATTTTGTATCTTATTCGCCAAAATTCAATTTTAAGATTCTGATTTGATACTTTTACTGGGAGTTACTTTTTAGGTTAGGACATTTTGAGGTTCTAATTACCTCTGTAATAAAACCATCCGTGGAGTTCAGAATCACGACCAATAAGGGTAAAGAAGAAAAAAAGAAGGAATTTGGGTTCGCAATAAATACATATTGCCATCGTCTTAAAGAAATGTCAATGTTTTTGACAGTTATGATGTGGAATCTACAAAGTATAATGTTGGTAGGCGTGCTTTCTGATATAGAACACCAATCGTAAAAGAAGCTTTTACAGTCCGTGACACAATTTATTTATTTTATTATTTTCAAGCTCAATATACTGCAGGCCAGCATTTCGGCCCAAGCAGGAGTGGCATACATAAAAATAGCATAGAAGCAAGCGCATGAAAGTACAAGTCACCCGCAATACAAGCAGAGGTAACGTAAAGGCAAAAAAATATACATCTATACACCTATGCATCATCTGTGCATCTGTACATCAAGGTAACGAAGGCATAAAAATAATAATAAAACCAACGTATCCCACCATTAACCAAATAGATATTAATAATAGGAAAATGAGACATCCACCCAATCATAGCAATTGCTACGACCTATTAATTACTTCCCTGCACCTTGCGGGTTTCCGCAGAACTATTACGTCAAATAGATATTGATGCAGTGCCTGGTTGAAGTTTGATGATGTAACTAAGTTTTCTGGGGGAAGGCAATTCCAGCCAGAAATTGTCCTTGCATAAGAATTCTGCATAAAAGATTTTGTTTTTGCAAAAATTGGCTGAAGAGAATGGTTGCGGCTATGATGTGTTCGTCAAGTGCTGGATCGTTTCACACACAGCGAGGGGCTGAGGCTTAGTTCGTCGTATAAAATTTTATATAGGAACAGTAGACGAGCCATGTTCCTGCAGGTTTCTATGTCTATCTATGGAATGTTGTTGGCTGTCATAAGGTTTGTAGGAGAGTCTGTTCTTTTACAGTTAGCAAAGATGAACCTCACAGTTTTTCTCATTGTTTGTTCAAGGCAATGAATACCTTTGTTGGTGGGAGGGTCTGAGATGATCGAAGCGTAATCAATTTTAGATCTGATATATATGTTGTGAACTAGAAGCTTAAGATCTGACTAATCATCTTTGAGTTTACGCATGAGAAAACAATGTTTCGCGACAGCTGATGAAGAACTATTTGATATGTGGGTACTCCATGAGAAATTGTTGGTAATAGCCACACCAATACATTTATATTTAGAAACTTCGGAAATAGGACAGTTGTGCAAGCGATACTGAAATCAACTATTATGTCTTTTACGAGTTATCCTGAGAAGAAGTGTTTTCTCTGTGTTAATATCCATACTACAATCATAACACCACTTTTCTATGGAAGAAATAGATTGTTCCAATAGATAGTGGTCGCTAACTGATGTTATACTTTTGTAAACAATGCAGTCATCTGCAAAGAGACGAATGGAAACAGTGTCAGAAATTACTTGGGTTAAATCGTTAATATATAATAAAAAAGCGGCGATAGAGAAGAGCCACGAGGAGGAAAATGGACAAGGGGGTGCAGCAGAATCATGATGCGGAAAGCGGAGGAGGGTTCATTAAACAACGCTTGGTATAGGCTGGCGGATGCTCGGTATGCAGTTGCTGCTTGTGCTCGGCTGCACGAACCTATTCTCGTGCTCGGGCTGCAGCATCGGCATGGCGTTAGATAAGCTCGTTCCCGGTTCTGCTCGCGGCGTTGCTGATAGAAAACTGCCTGCTCCTAAGGAGTACGTATGACGCGTGGCCTACCCATTTCGAAGCCAAAGAGAACTGCTGCGCGCGCGCTGGGCTGCGACGGAGAGCATCGACGTCACTACTGGCGCAGCTAATCCAGCACCACGTAGATAGCACAGAGCATTTTCACTCCAATCCATGACTTCACTTTACTTGGCCCGACTGCCATAGAATCTAATGGGGATGCTGGCGAGTATGCAACAGTGATTTTGACATCACCGCTTTCATCACGCCAGCCTTGTGAATGGAAATTTCGGGCCAGGTAGCGTGACGTCATGGATCAGAGTAAATAGGCCTTGTGCAATCTAGGTGGTGTTGGCTAATCGCGCGCCTCTCTTTCTCTCTTTTTCCTTCGCGCGTGCGCATGGGGTGGCGCCGGAGGAGTTTTCGGCGTACAGGCGACCGACAGACGGACGGACGGACGAATCCGCCAGCCATATAGAGTTTCGCTGTAAAAAGCAGAGGGTTTACTGTGTTGCCCTGCGGCACTCCATAGCTTAGAGTGAGGACATCAGAAAATTTTCTGTTAATTTCCACGAACTGATCTCTGTTCTTGAGATATGAACTTATCCACTTAATGAGATAACTAGAGAGACCAATGTGTTCTAACTTATTGAATAATTTTCCATGCTCAACTTCATCGAATGTTTTGCAGAAGTCTAATAATAGCGCGTCTACTTGACCAGGGTCACCGAGTGTCGTTGCAAACTCATGCAGAGTTATTTATTTATTTTATTTAATATATACTGTGGACACGAAGCCCATGCGGGGTGGATAATACAATATTAGGTCACAAGAAGTAAAACAATGACAATACAACAAAATGCGGAAACGATACGACAATAATGCTGTCACAAAAGGTAAACAACCGTGATACAAGTTTTATAAAGGCAAGTCATTCCAGATATTAATGGTGCGTGGAAAGAAAGAGTATTTAAATAGGTTGGTGCGGGCAGAATGGGGGGTTGGTGGATTTTGGTGATGTTGGCGAGTAGGTCTCGTCACTAGTGGACTTACATACATTGCCGGGTCGAGTGCCAATTTGTTATTAAGTAACTGAGAAAGAAAGTCAAGCCGTAATGTTTTTCGACGCGATTCAACTGTAGGAATATTATTAGACCTCATTAGTTCAGTTGGTGAGTCGAATGTCGAAAATTTCTTATAAACAAACCAGACAGCCTGTCTTTGGATTCGTTGAAGTTTCTTTATGTTACATTGAGTGTAGGGATCCCAGATAATACAGGCATACTCGAGCTTCAGTCGAATTAAGTAGTAGGCAAGCAGTTTAATGAGGATGGGGCGTGTTTAAGCTTGTATTTGAGGAAGCATAGTTTACGGAAGGCTGAGAAAGATATATTTTGCACGTGAAGTCTCCAAGACAGGTTGCTATAAAGGATGACGCCTAAATATTTATAGTTAGTAACTTGTTTAAGTGCAGAGGAGGCTAGCATATAACTATAAGAGAGAGATGTTTTCTTGCGGGAAATGGGTAAAAAAAACACTTTTTTCGACATTCAAGGTCATCCCCATTGTGTGCACCAATAGAAAATGTTACTGAGGCGATCATTTAGGTCATCTTGGTTACTAGTGTGGGTAATTTCTTTAAGCAATACACAGTCGTCCCCAAATAGCCTTATTTGAACATTCGGCTTTACAACGTCAATAATGTCATTCACGTACAGGAGGAACAACCAAGGGTCCAGTACACTTCCCTGTGGTAACCCAGATGACACTGAAAGGCAGGCTGAGTGATGCTCCCCTACATCCACGAACTGTTCGCGATTGCTTAGGTATTCAGCGATCCAAGAAACAAGTACTTCTGGTATGCCATAGTTTTTTTTAGCTTGAATATTAGTTTGGAATGAGGTACCTTATCGAAGGCTTTACTAAAATCCAGAAAAATTGAATCAATTTGGTTGTAATTTTCAATGGAAAAAACAAGAGTGTGAATGACCGTGATTAGTTGTGTTACTGTTGAATATCCCTTTCTGAAACCATGTTGAGAGTTGGTTAGAATTTTGTTCTCATCAAGAAATTCATGGAGGGCTTTTGCAATAATATGCTCAATTAGTTTACAGCAACTTGCCGTTAGTGAGATCGGGCGATAGTTTTCTAAATTTAGTCGGTCGCCTTTTTTAAAAATGGGCGCCGCAGGGGCTGTCTTCCTGTCCTTCGGCAAACTCAAACACGACACGGAAGCATGGAATATGATGACAAGGTGCTTTGCGAGAGTTTCAGCAATTAATTGTCACTGATTGCGTGACAGTAGACATCCCTTTCCTGCACCCGTGCTGATGTGATGTGATAGAATGTTGTTTTCAGTTAAATAGGACAAATTATAAGCTGATATAATATGCGCTAGTGGCTTGCAGTATGTGCATGGGATCCATACAGGCCGGTAGTTAGACACTGTAGATTTGTCTGCCTTTTTTGTGTGATAGCACAACGCGAGCTCTGTTCCAATCAGCTGGGACTCTGCCGGTATCTAGAGAAGGAGGAGGAAATAACTTTATTGAGTCCTGGGGTACCACTCCCCGCCCACTCTTGCTTTAGTGGTCGTCAGGGGTTGCGGGCCGCATCCACGTTGCCATGGGACGGGAAGCCCGTGAGCCTCCGCCATTTCGTGAGCCTTCTGGACGGCCCGGAGCTAGGTATGGTGGTCGTCGCATCGCAGGGCGTCCACCCAGTCTTCTTCTTTACTAAACACGGTGCCGCTTAACGCGGAGCATTGCCAAAGCATGTGCGCTAGCGTGCAGCACGATTCGCCACAATCCGGACATTGCGGCTCTACCTCTGGTGAATAAAGGCTCAGTCTGCCTCTCGAGGGGAACGACCCTGTCTGAAGCATTCTCAATATCGATGACTGTGGTCTAGTGAGTTTAGCGTGGGGGAGCGGGAAGGAGGGGAGCACCGAGACCCGCTGCTCACCTTCAACGAAATAACAACGCACAATCAGCTATCTAGAGAAGCTTGAAAAAGCCTTGTCAGGAATAGTAACGGCTACGTAACGCTACTTAGGCTGCGTAACGTCTTAAGAAAACATTGTGAAGACCACCTGGACCTGGACTTTTCATAAAGTTGACGTAACAAGATTAGGACTCCTCCAGCCGATATAACATGTACATTGTCAGAAGTCTCATGTGGATTTAACAGATTATGTTCGCTGCCAGATGAGAAGACAGTTTGAAAGTACTCATTGAAAACCTGCGCAATATCCTTACTTTCCATAACTGATCTCCCATTTAACCTAAGTTCCTTAACATTATCTTTGCCTTGAGCGAGATTACTGCCAAGTTTTAATGGATCCTTCTTTAAAGCTGTGGAAATGTTCTATTGAAATAGTGATTACGTGCATTCCTAATTTGTTCATCTAAATTGCGCTTTAAATCGTGAAAAGTTTGTGTTTGCCTTTTGTATTTGTTTCTCATGGGTTTAGTTCACGACTGTCGTGTGTCGTTTCCCTGTTAATTCATGGGTTTCGCCTGTTTTCTTAACTTGCTTTGTAGGCACCAAATGCTCGGTACAATACTGAGTAGCGTTTGTGAAGTGTTTTCATAAGTCATGTACATCCTCCTGCATACTATCAGCAAGTTGATATGCCACGTTATCGAAAATGGCCCTGTCATTTTCGCAGCGAAAGTATTTTTCCGGGATCATTGAAATTTTGGGATGGTTTGTGCCTGTTCACTTGCAAAAAAAAATATATTAACGAGTGACCGGAAATGCCAGATTCGATGCCGATGACACCATCAGACAGCATCTGGTTGACAAGAAGATCGAACACAGCATTCTCGGGGGTACATTCACTCACAATTTGTTCATTACTTAAATCGAAAATAACACCAGTAAAACATCATAATTTTTGCTGTGTTCATACAGCAGACACTTCCAATCGATGTGTGGAAGATTAAAATCACCAGTTAGAACTATATAATTGTCACGTAGAGTTAAATGATGTTCATGCAGTTTCTCAAGAAATAATTTGGGAGAATCTGGCGCACAATAAAGAGTACACAGCAAGAAGGAAAAGCCATAGAGTGAAACTTTCAGAAATAAGATAGCCTTCAACTCTCTTTTTTCACCCTGGGGAGCCTTCTTCGTGGGCTTGAATTGCAGCGCCTTGCGCGCCAGGCTGTCAGCCACCTCGTCACCTGCTCGTTGATATGGGAAGGTACCCACTGGAACACGATGGTGCATTCAACTTTTTGTAATTCTTTAACAGAATGCAATGCATACTGAATACACTTGTCGAGGGGAAACCCGTGTAGTAATAGTTGCAGCACAGCCTTGCTGTCTGAAAAGAGAACTACAGGCTGAGGCTAATATTAATTCAGTGTCCAGAATGCTGCTGTAACGACGACACTTGCACATGCCGTAGAAAACACGACGCGGTCAAGTCTGGCAGCGCAGGGGACATTGAGGCTCGGTATCACGTAGGCCGCCGCGCTGGCTCAATTTTATTTGTCAACACAGCCATCGGCGTACAACTGCAGATGCATGTCACACATTCTGTCGAAGTGTTTTATCACCAAACATTTTGCCTCTGCTCCAATGTAAGTCGCGTGGTGCGAATATGCAGAATAGTAAGTTGAAATTTCTCCTTCTGATTACGGTGGTTTCTGACGATCTAATTCTTTAGTAAATTGGAGGTCAAGTACGTGAACTGTGTTGAGTGCCACAATGAGGCGAGATTCCGTTCGCCTCCTAAGTCTTTGTAGAAGCACTATTCTTGCCTGAGTCTCACTGAGGCGACACAGTCTCAGAAGCAGACGTTGACATGCAAGGAGTTGGTGAGAGGACGACTGTGACTCGTGCAAAACCTTGTTGCTAGCAGTGGCCTTTGGCACACCGAGAGCAGGCCTGATTCCTTTTCGGTGAGGAGACTCCAAAAGATAGAACTGGGACCTTGCTGATGATATTAACGACGGCTGGAAAAGAATACAATTCACCACCAGTGCCAAGTGCAATTTCAACATCAAAGAAGGATGACTGCCCTAGCGTGCACCGGTCATCTTTCGCACCGCATTTAAGCACAGTTAGAGTGTCGAAACAATGATGTCAACAGCACGGCTCCAGTGCATCCTGGAATCAAGTACGACGCCAAGGAAACGTACGTGATTTGCTTGATAAATTGACGTGCTTCCGAGGCTTATTTTCATTCGTCTTATTCTTCGCCACAGCCCAGGGAATATAATGAAACGGAACTTGGCTGCCGAGGCGACTAATCATATCGATGAAAGGTATATGCCTGTGCAGACACTACTGTCCGTTGAGCCATCATTGCAAGGCGCTTGTGTTGGTATCCGGATAGCGAAGTGCAAATATCATCTGCATATATTGACACATGTACTGCCCGGAATGTATTCTTCGAGGCATCTGGTAATCCCGCCATGGCCACATTAAACAGCAGGGGCGAGAATACACTTGCCTATGGTATACCACGTGAAATTGCTGTCAATGTACTCAGTGCCGTCCATGATTTCACCTGCATTTCGTGACCTATGATAAAGGTATTAATGACACGTAACAGGCGTCCGGTGACTCCGATGCCCGCTGGTCGACCAACTGTTGAGCACTGGGGAACATTGTCGCAGTCCTTTGATACATCCAGGAAGATTGCAAGTGTGGAGAAACCGTTATTTTGTTGTTGTTCAATGTGGCTTACCAAATCTAGGATGTTGTCCTGCGTACTCAACAGTTTCCGGAAGCCAGTCATACACGTCGGAAGAAGCTTATGATATTCAATTCGCCATGTCAGCCTGAGACACAAGAGCTTTTCCATCAGTTCTGCCACGCAGGAAGCTTGGGAAACCGGTCGGTATGAGTTCAAGGCTCCTCTGTTCTTTCGGAGCTTAAGTATCGGTACATCTCATGTCAACTTCCAAGATGACGCTACAGCTCAATTTGTCAAGATAGGGTTAAAGAACGACAAGAGATAATTTTTACAATCATGAGGTGGGTTAGAAATCATCTGGTTGGTGATTCCATCCGGTCCCGGGGCACAGCGGCGACACAAGGAGTCTATGGCTGTGTGCGGCTCCCTCAAAGTGAATGAGGCATCCACCACAGATGGTCTAGCACGCGGAAGGGAGAAAACCGTTACTGCGGATTTTCCAAGCTCGTAAATGTCCGCAAACTCCTCAGCCAGTGACATCAGATGTTGGTCTTTGATAAAGCGATTTGCGACAAAGGCTTCAGTGGTCTAGGCGGACAGCATAGATTGTTTACCAAAGCCCGTATTCGATAGGCATCGGAGTAAATAACTTTTCACAAAAAGCATTCTATTGACCCTTCCAGATTTTCTCGGTGTGCCGGCTAATAGATGCGTTGAGGCTCTTAAACACCGTCTTCAGAGCAGGGTCTCCCTTTTTTCGCACAAGATGTCTTTTTACTCGTCTTCGTTCAGCGAACAGATTACGGAGCTTTAGGTCGGGAGCCGGAAAGTGCTGGGCAGCTCTGAAGTGGTAGTTTCTGCTGCCTTGCTTGCTATCATCGCTTGAAAACGCTCACCATTAGACTTCACAAGGTGCACTCTCTGTATTTGTCCCAGTTGGTCACCTTGCCAATATTAGGCCCACTTTTGTGAAATCCAGTAGCACTTACAAGTATGGGGAAGTGATCCCTCCCGATTCGATCAGGTGATGTGATTGTTTTTATATGAATGTCATTTGAATGCAGCGTAAGGCCAATTGTACTTGATGCAGATGGTCTATAAAATGTCACATTGCCATCGTTAGCCAGCCATAACTCTAGCTGACAAATCGCTTTCGCCACCTGCTTCCCACGAGCATCCGTATTTTTGTCGCCTCATATGCCGTGATGCGCATTAAAAGCTCCGCATCTAAAATCTTCGTTGACGCGGCCCAGTATTGCAACAGCAACAATTTCACGGTAGGGTCGATCAACCACAGGGGTTCGACCGTTAACGCTGCTTCGGTACGAAGCACGTCGTCGCGTGCGGCCGAGCAAGTGGCCATTGCCTTGGCCCTCCTGGACGACAAACATGCCAATATCTTCAGCGACTCCAGAGCAGCCATCCGCGCCTTCAGCGTTGGCGCTCTGTGTAAGGAAGCCTGTCGCATCATCGACGGCAAAAGCATCGCCACCCACACTCTCACGTGGTTCCCCGCTCACATGAGATCCATCATGGCGGGCCCCACAAACCTCAATGAGCTGGCCCACTCCAAGGCGCGAGGTCTCGCTTTCCGCGACTACGGAGAACTCCAACGCCGGCCCGCAGTGGTGGAGAACAGAGATCAACCGACCACATACAATGAAATTGCGAAGCACTTTTATCTCGGCAGGAGAGACTTTCCCCTTCCACACAAGAAGTTAAATAGAGCGCAGGCATTGACCGTCAGATTATTGCAAACAGGCTCGTATCCCAGCCCGGCTTTATTCCACAAGCTTTATCCCGACACCTATGCGAATAGTTCTTGCAGGCACTGCAATAACATCGCTAGCCTAGGCCATATGCTCTGGCGTTGCCCCTCGTTACGAGGCACAGAACAAATCAATGAGGACAAGTGGCTCTCCGCTATCAAGAGCCCCGATGCCGGGGCGCAACTATGGGCTGTCCAGAGGGCCCACGATGCGGCGGTCCGGCATGGCCTGACTGTCCCAACGTGGGAGTGGCCCGCAGCGCGCTGAGTCGCGTACCTCAGGACCTTCATTAAAGTTTTGCATCCATCCATCCATCCATCCATCTAAAATCTCCGAGAGTCGCCTTTGCTTCGAGTGGTTGACAAAATTTGACTTGGCCTTGTCATCCGCTAGCCGCTTGGTTAGCTCAGATGCTAGAGCGGCTGCCCCGAAAAGGCGGTGGTCCCGGATTCGAGTCCCGGATCAGGTCGAATTTTTCTTCGACCACGAGGCCTTTTCTTTCGAGGAACCCGTATGGGTTTCCTTTGTAGCAATTTGCTACGTTTGGGTGGATGTCTCATTTCACCTTCATTATTTACTTTTCTCTATCTGGCAGGTTTGTGCAGAACTATTACGTGAACAACCACTAGGAAGAGCCCGGAGGAAGCAATAAGTTTTGTAACCTGTTTGGGAAGTAGCTAGCGTATGTAACGCGATCCTGTACAAAGGGCTGAGGGCCAAAGGCCGCATTTTCTTAAGTTTTGACTGGTTGCCCGGGTGATATCGCTTTGCTCTCACAACGATGCCCGAATGTTCTCGTTCAATTCTCGTTTTGAGTATCCGGATAACGGCTCAGGATCTTGGCTCGAGGTCTCTTGAAGGTCGCCGACAACGGGAGAGAAAAGCATGTCATGCTTAAAAGAAAAGCAAGGCAGACAGGACAGATGCCTGCTTCTTTTCTTTTCATGCAATTTTTTTCCACTCAGCGCATTATTCACAATGCATTACCTCCCAACAAGCCCAACAGTGAATCGTACTAAACTAAACGAAATAAATTGTGATGTCAAGGGAAAATAGGATGCTGGCATTTGAATTTATACCGCCACCCCTCGTTTTTATTAATGCGAAAGCATTATACGCCCCATGAAGCGGAAACTCAGGATTCCGGCGTTTACATACGATGGTATCAAAAGCCACAGGAGCTAGTGATAACGTCACGTTTCCGGCGCTGGAGCTGCTGCGGCTCACACTGCGAAATCCCACGGTCCGCGAAATCCCCCCCCCCCGAAATCCACCAGAATTTGGGTGGCCCACCCCCAAAAGGGTGGCCCAATTGAAAAATTTCGTTGACCCACATTCGAAATCGACCTGGGCCACTTACATATATGGCTTGGCCTACCCCCAGAATTTGGGTTGCCCACCCCCGAAATTGATTTGCCCAATTCGAAAATTCAGTTGACCCCCGTTGAAAACGGATCTGGCCCACTCCCGGTACTAGCTTTGCCCAATTCGGAATTTGAGTTGGCCCACTTTCAAAACCGACCTGATCCAATCCCAAAATCGACTTGACCTACCCCCGAAATTTGGGTGGCCCACTCTCAGAACTGACTTGTCCGGATTCGAACACATGACCGAGTGAAAAGTATCGCGCGGAAGAGTCATTACTGCTTTTGCATTCAATGCATGTGAGGAGACCAAAGTGCCTCGTAACCTTTGTTCTACGTCCTTTCTGGATTATCAGAGTTTCTTTCACGGTAACACTGTCCAATTTGGCATCACATTGCAGCTGTTAGACAGATCTATAGCTTAGGTGTTTTTTCCTTTCTTTTTTATCCTTCTTTCTTTCTCACCTATTGCATCCCCTTTCCCCTCCTCCAGTACAGGGCAGCCAACCAGAGATAGTCTCTGGTTAACCTACCTGTCTTTCCTTTGCCTTTCTCTCTCTCTCTCTCTCTCTATAGCTCAACTAGGCATTGCCATTTAGTGACCCTATGAGTATAGCACAGGCTCATACTACGCTCGGCTTCAACCGTGGCAACAATTGCCACCGCGAGAGACCACCCAATATGGACCTATATAGATATCGACGCACCCCGGGCGCATGTTCGCCATATATCCAGAGTCCCTGACCACCATCTCGCTCGCTTGCCTGAGAAAAGACCCAAGGCAGCGTTCTCCAGATCAATTGCGGCTAACCGGCACTCTTTGTCTTTGAGGCACTCACCCGCAACAAGAACGCCATCCCCTATGTGGTGCTTGAAGAAGCCTCCTGTGTACCTCGCTGTTCCAGGAATAGTGAAGAAAGCTAGCCTGACCACCGCGGCTCTCAAGCAGATCACATTGGAACTTCTGCATTGTTCATACGCTAACCGAATTCATGTTTACACGGGTGATTCCGTTTCGGAAAATTCTACGGGTGCCGTTGTTCTACCATCTCAATCGGTCGTCATCAAGTTTAAGACTTCACACGTAACGACATCTGCAGGTTCCGAACTGGCCGCTCTTCGCGCTGCTGTCGAATACATTGAAAAAGAACCGCTCAACAAATGGGCAATATTTTGTCACTCGAAAGCAGCCCTCCAGAGCTTGCGAAGTTTACGACGTGGCAATTATGAACAGCTGGTGTCACAAATCAATGAAACCTGTCATTGCGCTTCTGAAAGAGGACATGATATCATATTTCAGTGGCTGCCGGGTCATTGTGGCATCGTTGGCAATCACCTCGCCGATGACGCTGCCCGACGTGCCCAGGCTGGCTCACCGACACTCCTTATACCTTTATCCAGAGTCGACGCTGCAAGAGAGCTTCGCAGTCTCGCTCGTACCATCACGTTAGGTTGCTGGCATACACCACAGAACTCTCAGTGTCGTTTATACAGCCTCGACCCACCACTGAAACTTAAATTACCAGCGAACCTTCTACGACGTGACGCAACACTGCTGTGTCGGCTGTGGGTAGGAGTAGCATTCACAAACTCCTACAGCTATCGTATTGGAATGGCGGATTCACCAATGTGCGCTAAGTGCAAGTGTGAAGAGACCATCAGTCACCTTCTGTGCCACTGTTCTCGCTTCGATAATCAACGTGAGACTCTCCAGTGTGCCTTAAATAGACTGGATGACAGGACATTTACGGAAGCGAAGATCTTGGGAGCCTGGCCTCACAGTTCATTAGCCCAGAAAGCAGTTCGAGCGCTTTTTCGCTACCTGAGGGCAACAGACTTGAGTGCCCGACTACAGACATCCTACACCTAAGTTCTCTCTCTTTCACTCCCCATTCCCCTCCCCACGTGTAGGGTAGCAAACTGGACTCAGTCTGGTTAACCTCCCTGCCTTTCCGTCTTCCCTTCTCTCTCTCTCTCTACGCTCGGCACCACCTTCGCCGTTTCCCAGCATTACCTCACGATGGCATTGGCTCTCTCATCAACAAGCCTTGTGGCTCATCATTTCTAAGCAGTGGTCACAATGCCATTAACCCTCGGATCAATACAGCTATATTTGAAGGCGTGACAGCGCTACGCGCCGCTTAGATTTCCGCGCTTAGCGAGCGTCATTCGCAAACGGGTCAGCGGCCGGGTTCCTGTTTGTTGCATTGTTAATGACACGACTAGGTGCGAAAACACTGGCTGGCGCAGGTATCGAATTGGGTCAGGCATCTCTAGGAGCAACGTACGTACCAAGGTAAAACTAGCGCCGGCACCGCTTTCAAATCGGTGACGTGGGGTCATAAATCATTCGACTTCGCCCTATAAACGAGCCAAGTGACTATTAGTATGGAGCGCTTCATACGGCTCTCTTCTTACGTCTGGACAAAATGTTTCGAGCACAAGTCACTGGTAATTATATTGCTACGCGAATGAAGCCGCAATTATACTGAAGACTATTCACGTGGCTATAACTACAAGAAGAATTTCAGCGCTTACTAATGTAACTGACAGCTTGAGATAGGGGCAAGTTTGACTTCGTTGGGAAGACCGTGCTCACCTTTCAAGAGAAGCACATAGCAATATTATACGTATGATTCTACAGCGTTTACGGAATAACGGGAAACTTGAAGAAGCTTCAAGTTTAAACTTCGTACCTCTGCTACGAAAACTTGTCCCAATATTATGAGCAGCATCATTGTGTAAGTCATTCATAGAGTATAAAGTCTAACCAAGTGTAGGCAGCGCAGAGAAGTGCATATTACTGATTTGAGAGTCGGACATTTGCAAAACTAATTTAAACATCGTAGCGTTTTAACGCGAACATTAAACAGTTTGGACACGATGTCGTTGGTGCCAGGTTATGCAGTTGACGGCTTCATGGTTCAATTCCTTCGTCACGCAGCAATTTTCAGCAATTAAAAGAAATGGAAATATTTCAAAATTCTGCTTCCGAGAGTTGGGTTGTTCAACTCCCTCCGCGTCAATTTCGCTTCACGCTTCTAATCTTGAAGTCTGAAAAAGAAGGCCCGTGAGTTAAAAAACAAAAACAAAGAAAAAAAATTCCTGAAGAGGAAGCTTTAGCTCGGGCTCAACTCCGACGCGGTCAATTCAAATACATGTAAAACGCAAACACACTTTTCTCAAATAACATCTTGACCGATTTTAATGTAATTTGTTGCACTTTAGAGAGAAAGTTAAATTTTAGTGATTGTTGGAAGTGGAATTTCTATTTAGGGGCTCAATTTTATTAAAAGGGTTTTAAAAAAATTGAAAGTTTGAAAAAAATAGACGCACGATGTTTATAAATTAATAGCTCTGCATCAAACACAGATATCGTGGTTCTGTAAACGGCATGCATTAGATCATTCAAAGCGGACAAATTCGATATGTCAATTTATATCTGACGTGAATTTGATACGTTGTTTGCCAGGGTTCTGCAAAAGCTGTATATACACAATACTAATTTGTTTTTAGATTCATATGTAACATATCAACAGATGAATCTCAAAAAATTTAGTAACATGAAAATACAACTTTGCAGAACCCTTGTACACAACGTAACAAAGTCATGTAAGGTAGAAAATGACATATTGAATTTGTCCGCTTTCAATGATTTAATGAGTGCCGTTTACAGAACTGCGATATCTCTTTTTGATGCAAAACTATTGATTTGTAAACTTCGTGCTGATATTTTTTTAAACTTGCGAATTTTTGAAAATCTTTTTAATGAAATGCAGCTTCTAAATCAAAATTCCGCTTCCAACAGTCACTAGAAGTTAACTTTCTCTCTAAAATGCAACAAATTTCATTAAAATCCGTACATGGGTTATTTCAGAAAAAAGTTTTTGCGTTTTACGTGTATTCGAATAGGCCGCGTCGGAGTTGGGCCCGAGCTAAAGCTTTCTCTTAAGCACTAACCAGCCTTACCTTTCACTTTTAAGTTTCATATCCCGTCCTCCGTTCTTTAGTCAAGCCACCTTAGAAGCGTATAAAGAGCAAGCAAGCAAATAGATAAGCGTGGCTCACAACCACTACATGCATACCTAACTTACCTAACAGAATGCTGCTGCCATCATTCGGACGTTTTTTTCATCATTTACTTGCGCGCGAAGTTACAATATGCTGGCAACTCTGCAATAGAACTTTCAGAACCGAATGAGTCAATATCATTGTTTGTAGCAAGTGAATAAACCAGTCGCAAACGTAAAACGCAGGGCTCAAGTCGATACTGTGTAGTTTACCTTGGAAAATCGTATATTACGGAGAAGAAAGTATCTCTCTTCCACCTTGTCGATATATTTTAACCGTCGATGAGCCACGTTGGACCACACGGGTTACAGCAAATGCGGTAAGTGTATAGGAGCAAGAACAAGTAATTGCCCTGAAGCGTTAATCCATAGGCACAAAATTTTGTATAATAGTTTACGCCTTGGAAGCTAGCGGATACCTCTTGCGCCACCTCTCGACGGCAATCGATAAAAAAGTTACTTGAAGGTTCAGTCACAAGGTGGGGCTACGGTTCCAGCACAGAAGGTTAGGAGAGGGTGGGAAGGGGAGGAGAATGGACTACGACGTGGAAGCGCTTTGGTAGGTTGAGGCAAGATGGCAGCACGCGGCTTTGGACCGATGAAGTTGTTGCTTCTTGCTTCACAGCCGCGCGAGATTTGATTGGGCCCAGAAGTTGATATTGTAAAGCCATAAGCAGCAGGGAGTGTTGTGACTAAGCAAGTTTTACTTTCTATCTTTCTTTTTGCCCATTCGGTGCAGCACTGAAGCATGTTTTAGAGGATTTTTAGCAAATATGTAAAGACAGCAAACATTTACAATTATGAACTTGAAATGACTATTCATAGAGTTTAAGCGGGGGCAAATGCCCACGAACTGGGATCCCAGCAAAATTAGGTGCTTAATATTAGAATATTCATATCCGAGGACGCACAAATCTATGGGTAATGAAATCGAGCGTTGCTTAACGGAGCCTAAACATAACAGATGTTTGGGCCTTTCATTATATCGCGTGCTCAGGGACGTTTACCTGAGCACAACGTAGGTTATGACAATATTAACTATAGCAATACGTTGCTGTAACTGCAGCAAAGAGCGCTTCGCGCTACTTGACCATATCTGGCCCTTGCGCCGATAAAAATCCATAAATCATTGCCGCCATGTATCAACATGTGACAATAAGTTTGCTGCTACGTGCATTCGATGTCACAGGCCACCATATGTCACCAACTTTTCTTCGGTGACATAAGGCAAGGGTACAGGAAGAGAAAAAAAAAGTATGTGTCAAGAAGGTTATGTTTTTTAATGAAAACAGACTTACTCGACAACTCCTTTGAGAAATGTGACAATATTATCACGTGAGCTGGATTACCAGAAGAGGTGGACAACACTTACAAGACATATTGCAGTGATTTTAGTTAATTAAAAATATTTTACTCATCAGCTTCGTAATTACTTTAGAGCACGTGTGAAAATTGCGTAATTGAAGCCGGGCAGTAATGTAGTATTATCCATCTAGTAGAAATCCTGCGCTTAGCACCACTTTCGAAAAATATGCAATCAAAATATGCGGCGAAATGCAATAGTGTTTCAGTTAACACTTATCAGAACCGCGGAATATACAGTGGACGTGAACTGGGACATCTAATTCGTTTCTTGGAAGTCATTTCATTCATTAATTTATATCATATGATTTTAATTTATTTAAGGGGTTCCACTGGCATTACGTCATAAGTACACGGAGCAAATGGTGGTGATGGTGGTGGTGAAGGTGTTACTTCTTCATGCAGGTGGCATTAGGCGGATAGTTAGTGGCATTAACGTACTGTCAACAGCAAAACTTCGCGGTCCGCGGTATTTGAGAAAAATCTGAACATCTCCGCAGCCTCGGAACGCAGATTGGTATTAGGATTTCCAGCGTGTATACTAACGCATGCGAACAATGTGGCGTTGCACGATTCTACTGGCTACAGTCGCAAACTACTCGAAAGTTGAACGTTTCCTCAGCTCTGCCGTCAAGGAAATATTGCGGTTGGCTGCGCCTTGTTTGATACAGGGAGTGCCAGGATTCACACTGTGATCACAATATCGCCGAGATCGTCATAATTTATGCTAAATTTACCCCGACTTCCGAAGTATTCAAGCGGATTTTGCTAAAGGCTCCAACATCATTATCATATAGTTACACGGAGTCGTATAATTCAAGGGCATTGCACGACACGGCGAACATAGAGATCAATGTAATCATCGACAATGATGCCACGATATCGCTCAGTGGAACACAAGCTATGCTAAAAAGCAGCTCATGTCTTCCGTGCATCAGTTATATATATAAAGAAATACAAAAATAAATAACAAAACGTGAGTGCATGATCCGTGCCTGTCGCATTTTCTGCAATCCTTTTCACCGTTTTCGGCTTACGCCGCGAACACCGCCCTTTGCACACTGTTGTATAACCGCTGGAGAAAATGAAGCATGCATATGCAATGGGGCCGCGCGAGATCGGTCGAGAGAAAGAGCTCTGCACAGCCCTCCAATCATGGCGAGCTGTTGCATCTCATTACGGGCGAGCTTGCGCTTACGCTGGCACTTCTATTGGTGTGTTTGCAGCGCACCAGCCTGACTTTGCTGCGCGGGGTGATAAGCGCTTGCCGGTCGCTTTTGCCATCAGCGCGCCCTTCAATGCCGAAAGTGTTCGCTGTTGTATAACAGACAGAGATAATCCGTGATTAGCAAAAATTTTTCGCAATATCGCGAAAGTGTCGCACGCACGCACGCACGCACGCACGCACGCACGCACGCACGCACGCACGCACGCACGCACGCACGAACAAATGCGTCCAGTGAGGCTCGAGTGCCGATATTTTTTTCCTTTCATGCGTAAATAAATTTGTTTCGTACATCCACAGGCAAAAGAAAAGATGGTAACCCGTCCACGCTGTGAAGGCGGTTGGACAGCGAAGCTGTGAACCACAACTAGAACGGTTAGCCATTGCGACGTAGCTCAAAATTATTCACATGGCGACATTCACGTGCACTTGTCCTAATTGTTAGCCTAAGACGTTTCGACAACCTGCGACTTGGCTTGCGCCGCTACTTTGTCCACCCACAAAGAGGGGATTAGAGAGAAGAGAAATGCACTTACCCACACTTTCACCGCGCCTCGTATGCACGCTGCTCTTCAGTAGTTCCCACTATACGTCCCCTTCCCATAGCACTATCACAACACAAATCAGTCGCTAGACGGGTTCTCCTTCTACATACGAAAGAAAGTGTAGTTTCGTCACTCTCTGCTTCGTAGGCCACAGTTGTTGCTACAAGGCAACTACAGCTTTATGCAACCGTAATCTTTACCGGGATACGCTTGCGGTGAACGCTATGCTCGAATACGAACTTTCTGGTTCTTTTTTTTTGGTCCCCCGCATGGCCGGCACTGCCGCTGCCGCTGATTCGCTGAGGCGAGCGCCATCTGCTGGTGCTGCAAGGAACCCAGCGGCGCAAGTGGGGCATGCACCTCCCGAGTTTTTTTTGCTACAGACACGACGGACCCATTGGGAGGTAGAGCTATACAGCTTCGCTGTAAAAAGCAGTATTTGCAGTAACGTGCACATGTATGGGATAGATGCTATAGGCCTGAACGGATGAATTTTATTCAAGAGGTTTATTGGTCATCATTCGCAAGGACGAAGACAAAAGTTAGGCGGCTTAGAAAAAAGAAAGACAGAGGGAGATGAAAGAACTCGACAGAGACACCAATAAATGCGTACAACATAATAATTCACTGCCTCACCTTGTTTTCTAAATACAGATATCTTTTCGTTACAGCCGCCTGCTCGGGTCTATTCGACGTATGACCTCTAATTGTAATTAAAAAATGAACATAAAAGAAAATCGGGAGAGTGGAAAAGGAGGAGACTAGAAAAGGGGGGTTGTCTTCTCCGAACGCTGCATTAGAGCTTTCAAACATTCAGATGCGCGGCACCATGCGCCTCTCAAAGAGCTGTAGTTGGTGACAACCTAAGAATTAAATGTTTGCATGTGTGCTGTCTAACCAAAAAAAAAAAAAATTCACAGATGCACTCAACATGCTAAAAAGACGAAGCACTCCGCTCCCGTACACCTGCCTAACGTGGGTACCTGGACGCGAGGGACTAGAGGGGAACGAAGCGGCCCACACCGCTGACCGCGAGCACGTCAGCCGGGCTCCCCTCTCCCCACGCGCTCTCCAACCCGCTACAGAAGAGGCGGAGGCCGTATCGACCAACTATTCGGCCATATTACAACACTGCAGGCTCGAGCATCGAGTGTACTCTCCACCGCACCCTAAAACTCGGCAGAGAAGAAAGCATGATCCTTAGACGCCTGCAAGTAACACGTAAAGTCACGGAACGATAATGCATCGACTCTACGCGACGCTCCACGGCTAGCCCTGCCCACTCTGCAACGTACCCGACACTCTGGCACACTTACTCCTGGAATGTCCGTGGCAGGAAGGCGGCGAAATGCAACCGGAAACGCACGCAAAACGAGCACAAGAAGCAAACCACCCACTCGAAACGTCGGAGGCCAAGCTGGCCCTCGGGGACTTGGAAGACCAACGACAACTCGTCGCCAGGGCGAAGAGGGCAGTCGAAGCCAGAGGGTTCCACTAAGGAGCCTTCCCACCTTAGGGTGATACCGGGCCTCGCTCGGGACACTGTTTCGAATAATAAACGTTTCTTTCTCTCTCTCTCACAGATGCTCGAGCCAATTAGGTTCGCTCACTTGGCTGACGTCAAACGGTTTGGCATGTTTAAAACTGCTATTCTCTTCGTACAGATTAGTCTTTCAGGACGAAACCTGAACCTCTAAGAAAATTTTATGGGTTATTCTGATATCGCTGCTCAGGCCAAAAGTGATATTTTAGCACGAAACAACGAGCTTTTTTTATTTTCCAATCAGCCTAGCATATACCTTACCAGAGCAACGTCATTAAGATGTGAGCGGACTCCAGTAGGCTTGACTGCCTTTCCAGATGTGATGGGCAGGTGAACGCACTGCATTTTTGCTGGTGGAGCTTCTTGGTAATTCTTACGTATACTCACCGACTAGTTGGCGCCCGCAACTCGGCTGCGCGAAAGCATGTTCTTTGCATCGGCGCCTTGGTATCGACGCTGAAAATCCAACCACCGACCACCACCCACGGTAGCGGGCGAAAGCGTCAACGAAAGTTATTTCATTTTGAAGCAACAACATCGGTACTGTTACGACGTCGACTGCACATCCGTTCTCGCTCTGGACTTGCTGCGCGTCCTCTAACCGCGCGGCTCTGCGAAACATGCCAGGCACGAAACAGCAGACTGAGACAAAGAATGCTTCGCATTAGTAAGCGAGAAGATGAGGACGTCTCATAGGTAAATATGTAGATTAACAGTGCTTGCTGAACAAAACGATGAAGACCGAGAGTAGTCGAAAACGGACTAAAACGTGGGCGATATAAAGCGATCACACGTCTTCTGCAATGACAAAAGGCGGCGTTTTGGCTATGTCAAACGTGGCAATTTTCGCAGGCAATGGCTCCGATTGAGCGCCCTCTCAATTCGCGAGTGGTCCAGTGCCGCGTAGGAAATCCAACAGGACGTATACCGGACCTTTCGCAGCCCTTTGGGCCATTCTAGAAACGCTACCCGATGGAGGTTTGCGTGCAAAGTTTCCATTTGCTGTAATTTTTTGATCGACGTCTTTCTTTGGACTCACAGACGCCTTTCTTTAGACTCACAGGCATTGCCAAACTTGTTCACGTCGCCCACCTTGAGCTCTAAGTGTAGGTATGTTCTCGCGACTCTACCCTAAATCTTTAGCACATGCGTGACGATACATTTCATCCCTGCACTCGATATACTTGGCTTAGGGTTGGAGAGGCTCGTGTCTGGCTCAGGACACGTGCAGAATTCTATAGCTCAGTGCTGCGCCAGAGATATTAGTTAGGCGGGCGCCGAAATCAACTCTCACGTCTCCGGGCAAAACTAGTAGGTCAGAGAGGGCGCGGCCGGTTTGGGCGCGAAATCCGACACACGCGGCGCAGCAGAGACGAGACTGTATCAAAAGCTGCAGCGATTCGCAACGAGCCATTTGAAACAAAGAAATCGGAGCGTCGCCGGGAAGCAAGCCGATTGCGGCATTAACGAGTCCCCGCCAACCTGTCGAAGCCCACACTCGCTCTCGGCCAAAGCGGATGAGGTTCTGTCGCGCTTCCGATTACTCCCCGACGAAGTTCTCGCTCGGTAATCTGATTTAGTGAAAATCTTTTCCGGAAGCCGAGGAGCCCCCCCCCCCCCCCCCTTTCCCCTGAAACCCCCAAATTGCCTGAAGGGAAGGCGATTTGGCGCGCTTTTGTTTCGTGCTTAAATTTCTTGCTCCTATATTTCGTTACGTCGCAATGCTCTCACACCGAGAAGCCATGATGCGTCCTCCCACGCCTCTGTCAGAAGCCTGTTTATTCTTGTGCATTATTTCTTGTTGGGCTTGTTCGATAAGATTGAAAGTCGCGGCAATATTACTACCCCTCCCCCCGCACCCCTATTCTGCTTTACGATATATATAAGGAAGAAAGCTATTCAATCTGCTGTGAGACAATCTGCCACGTCACCCCTTCCGCCCTTCCTATCTAATTGCGCTGTGACCATGAAATAATCTGATACGTTTTAATCTGATTCTGATAGGTTTTAATTACAGTTCTGATGTATCCTTAGATATCAGCTGGCGGTGGCGGGGCTTAAAGAAACATAAGTTTGTATGGCCATATGCGAGTAAAACGACTAGCATAAGCCATCGAGCGGTTTCAATTTCCGAACGCTGCGGTTGCGTTCTTGTGAAGCTATAGATAGCAAAAATACCCATTTACTGACACTTTGAAAGGGACGAGGAGGAGGAGGAGGAAGTAACGGGAGGAACGGAGAAGAACAGGTACACGGAGGTTGATAATAGTGCACGGCAACGGAGAAGAAAGCTGTGTGGTCGTTTAGATGTTTATTGAGCTTGTCGATAGCTGATGTAGATTCATTGAACACCTGTCCTGAGTAAAAAAGTGGACAATGCTGCTAGCCCCAGTTCTGGGGCCCTCTCTCTTTTAAAAGGCAAAGAAGAAAGAGAAATAAAACTTCGGTTCGGAGCTCATTTACTGCGACAAGCGACATTATTTCACGAAGAAAGAAAAGGGACTATATAGGAGGGAGTGTCATGTGATAATTTTGAAGCTTAGTCATAAAAGAATGTAACGAAAAGGCACATGCGAAATAGGACTTCAACACGCGGTAAGCAAGCGGTAACTTCTAACCGCCGAGACCGTGGAGGGTACGGCGAGGAGTAGGGTGGAGAGCAGGCGACGTCATTGCGGAAGGCGGATCGTGACAAGGGCGTCACTAAAAGCTACCGTGAACCAAACAGTACTTAGTAAACTATTTCCCAGGAGTCAAAGCGCTGATGGCGCTCGAACGGAAAGGAGTGCCAGGCTCAGAGGAGGTTGACTTATCATGGCTAACTGCCCAACGTCGTGCTGACGCCTAGCCTTTTTTTTTTCTTCTTCTTAGATCAACTGCGACAGTTTAAATGGCTATGGCACTGCTTTGCTGAGCTCGAGGTCACTGGTTCGACCCTGGTCGAGATGGCAACATTTTGGTGACAGCGAAATGCAAAAAATGCTCCTCTAGTTAGATTTAGGGGCACTTTAAGGAATCCTAGGTGGTCGAAGTTAACCCAGAGTACTCCGCTAGGGCGTTCTTCATAATCAGAACGTGGTTTTGGCACTTAAAACCACAATTATTTTTTTCTCTTTTCTTACTGCGTGAAATATCTCACATAGAAAACAACCATTTGTTTTCACGCTTGCTTGCTTCCCAAATAACTGCGCTCATTCATTGCTGGGGAATGGCCAAGAAGCCAGTGGTTGTAGGGTACTTGAACTGGGAGGGTGCGCGCTTGAAGAATAATGCAATAACTGAAGTATATGATATGAAAAACAATGAAATATTAGAAATTATAGGTAAAAAGATAAATATTGAACTATCAGCGAAAGAAAAATTGGGGGGCCAATTCATTCTGTTGGGGGCGAATTTCGATTCGCCCCCAATACACGGGCACACGCATTCATTCTTTTTTTTTGATCGGCGGCACACGAACATCCAGACACACATTTTCTTGATCGCTGTGCCTTAGTCGGTGGCTTTGGAAGGCCCATGTTCGTATCATCCGCGTCATTTTGTGTAAAAGCCTATTCGTCTCATCACTTGGATATACATTTATTGTCCTCATCAGTGGTCACCGCCACGATAGGTCATTCACACATGCATGCTCGTATCACTTTTGTTAATAAATGCGTAAGCATTTCTATGCCTACTCAACGAGAAATTTGTCCGTCAAGTAAGAAAATGAATGGCTCATGCCTCCGTCAGCAATCAAGCAATATATATATATATATATATATATATATATATATATATATATATATATATATATATATATATATATATATATATATATATATATATATATATATATATATATATCTTCTTGAGAGTTTGCTTGTCTTGAAAATGGTGCCTATTGATCACTAATCTACCCAAATGCATACCTAAGTGATGAGACGTATAAGCTTTTCCGCAGGATGAGGCGATGTTGCATCATATTTGGGAGCTGAGTTATTGCACACGCAGCTATGTTGACGAACACGTGAAATCTATGGAACCCTAGCCATAAACAGCTTCTCGGAATAATAATAATAATAATAATAATAATAATAATAATAATAATAATAATAATAATAATAATAATAATAATAATAATAATAATAATAAGACTTTAGTATGATATTGCATGCTACGATGTGTTGTGTTGCATATGCTGTGATATTGTATCGCCGATACATTTACAGACTTAGTGCTGCCGGGTTTAAGGGGACAAGTTTAGTTGGCGAAAGGCAGAATTATCACCCAGTAAACGAGTTTTGCGCCAAGACCACACACACAAGAAAGGAGACAACACGGGCGCTTGTGCTGTCTCTTTTCTTCTGTGTGTGGCCTTGACGCAAAACTCGTTTATTACGTGGGATAACCAACTGGCCCAGCAGTTCACTCTTCTAAAATGCAGAATTCTCATCCACCCAGACGTAGGACGAAGCTACAAAGGAAGACCATACGGGTTCCTTATAAAGGAAGCTTAGCAGTTGGAGGAAAATTCATACTGTTCCTGAGATCTAACCCGGGACAGCGGCACAGCTGCGGCATAGCTGTGTAGTTAAAAAGCTGGAGGCCTTCCTCGTGTAGAAATTGTATCGGTAGCTTAGCGAACTTATATTACATGAACTATAGCTGTCCGTCTGATCCGTTCATAGTTTGGCAGCACTTAGGGTCTTCTCTCGAATACTCCTCGTTCCCGCGCAGAACCACTACAGGTGGTGAATGTCTGCTGTAGAAACTGCAGCGGCAGGCACTGGGTCATCAGGTGTTGGACCACATTGGGTGACGGAAGGTATATAAGGGCCACCCGGTCCGTAGTTTCTAGAAACAGACTTTACTCCACTCGAGAGAGACGTATTTTTCGGTGTGGTCAGCAGCTTTTCCTCTTCTCTCGCAATCAATCTTCGTCTAGCTCTCTCTCTCTCTCTCTCTGATATTTTTTTAGTTTAGGGGTAGTGCACAGACAGAGGAAGCAGCTTTCGTAATTGAGTGGCTAAAATTCAAACCACTGATCTCGCGGATGTGGCGTCAAAGTGGTGTAATGGCCTCCAGAAAGTGGCACTTGGCGAATACACGCCGCTACGCAAGACGAGTCGGTAATTTTTCTAGACCCAAATGGACAAACGAGACGGACGCCTTGGCTTGCTGCCAGCGCGAACGCTTCGACCGAGCTAATGGTCCTGGTAAAGAAAGCGGCGGAGTTGGCACCGCCGGCTAATTTCGCAGTGATAGCCTGGCGTTAGTGCATCTGTTTCATTCAAAGGAAACCACGCCTGCAAGTATTCGACTTGTGACGAGAAGAGAAAAAAGGCTGACTCTAAGGGAGGGGAGGGGGGGGGGGGTAATATGCCAAGCCTTTACGCTCTATCGCGAGGGCGAAGTGCGACTGCACTTGCTTCCCAGAACTATAATGCATGAATTTACCAAGCTGAGTGATCAGCAACTCGCACGCACTCTCCGTCGCTTAGGCTTTGCGGGGCATTGGCTTAGATTGCCTCAGGTCTTTCAGTGGTCTTGGCTGTCAACGGAGGAATGGTGACTGCGCTCTTGCTGTCCTAGATATCTATCATATAGGCTCTAGAGAGAGCAATGCCAGCTTTTATGGGCTGCGCTCGCGGTTCTCCTTTACCACAGTCGTGCTCAGGCGTCCGACTTGGCAGGGAGGTGCGTGGTTCGAACCCCACCGCAGGGTAATTGCTGGAATACAAAATAAGCACAAGCACGCACGCTCGCGCATATCCTAATCCGATTTTCGGAGACAAAGCACAGATAAATATTTCCAATAGAGTTCCCATTCCAAAACACACTTCAGCACAATTGCGTGCACGCAACTGCCCACGGGGAAAACTCAATCCGGACTTTTTATCTTTATGTATCCAGACTTTATGTACGTCGTCGGAGTAAGCTGACGTAGACATTTGTGGCTGAAACAAAGAAGATACGTGCTGCTTCCTTCATAGGTGTTTTGACGTATTCGTTAGAGCAGCCGCCGAGTACATGACAGAGTGGTCATAGATCTAGATGCTGGCAGGGCACGCCTGAGCGATCACTGGGCGCACCGCTATCGGTCAAAGACAAATCGAATAACCTGCGCTGTCATGTACGGTGGCTTACTTTTGATGACGCCCAGAGATGGAGCGATCCCACCGGCCACTGGCGAGAGACTGCACCTCCCAGCAGATCTCGGCAGTTGGAATTGACGTAACCGGTGCGAAGCTGAACGATAAGAGGCAATCAGTTAAATTCAGGCTGCCACGAGTTTGTTTCGATAAGGAGAGCTATGCTTAGTTCTCGCTTTTATACTCCCCCCTCATTTGATTGCACATTATGCAAACGATGTAACAAGATATTTGCTTTTAGGGGAAGACTGAATACATAAATGAAATCGCTAAGCATTTTGCCTCTCGTGTTGAGAAACTATCAGAGCTCACTATTTTGCATGTGACATTTGTGTAAACTGGCACTTACCCAGACGTAATTCATTAACGAATAGAATGCGTTAGCAACGAACATAATAGAAAGAGCTGAGGCACCGTCTTCTCTGCAGAGGATCGCGTAAACAGGAGTGTAAAGTATACATAAACATTCCCGCTAAACCCCTGGCCCGTTCGCGTTCAAATTTTACATAAAGGTAGCGTTTCGCAGTGAGCTTAGTCGAATGTACCGTTTGCGAGAATTACCCCCCTCACTCGTTTCGTCAACAAAAAATCTGCGTGAATGTCATCTGTGATGGCGCCCCTCAAAACTTTTCGATTTCACTGCAATGAAACTGTGGCGCCATCTATCATGTCTAGTGTGCACCGTGTGTTTGACGTAACCGTGAGACGTGGTCCTACCGTTCCGCTGCAGAAGAAGCGATAATGTGTGAGTGGCGTCGCCGTAGACGACGTCCACTCCGATTTATTGTTGAGGAGACTGGCAAGTATCACCTACAAAAGCGTGAATTAACGAAATTCCCTGCAGAATGCTGCATCTGTGTTAAAGTTCAGCATGAACGAGCCAGCTGCTTAGCAGAAAGAGTGCTGCATACGTCGCGCTCTTGTTGATGGAACGCTAAGTATAACCGAGTGACGTCGTTAGTATGGGTGCGAACACACATTTCGCAGAGCTTCCGAAAGGCAGCAAATGCAGCCACTTGGACTGGTCCACCCCTAATTCTAAAGTATCTACCATGACCACTGCTAAATCAAGAACAAAGAACGACTTGTCAGCTTTTGATCGTTCGACCAACTTGTTATTATGCGGTTTGATTGGCTCAGTTTATTGTGTATGCCTGGTGTTCACGCTCTTCATCGGCTGTATGAAATCGCGTTTCTCGAATATAGTGACGTGTTTATAGGGGATATCCGTTTGATTTTTTTTCTGTCGTTCACACCTTGTTTTTATCGCGACAATCGTACAGCACAACCCTGTTGTATTGGGGACCAAGTGGAATTGTCACCGTGGGAAGTGCATGTAAAATCATTGAAAAAGCAAAGCCCACAAATCATCCACAAATAAGGAGGACAAAACAAAGGAGCAACGTACCAACTTGCTCAACTTTCACTCTTTCTAAGCGTCATACGAACATAAAACGCTCGTAGCGTTGTGCCGCTGGAGAAATTGCTCCGTAGAGAGCCTTATCCTTATTGGTTGTCCCGAAGGAAAGGTGATAAAATGGAGCTAAAACGTTGACGTAATCAAGTGCTTCGTTGGGTCAACAGTTTAAGGAGGCCGTTTTGCGACCGCCTCCTGATACAGAGAACGCTTCCGCTGCGCACTGGATACGAAGGGAAGCCGCGGCGCCCACACGTCCCAGGAGGAATAGCGTGCTTGTTATGTCACCAATTTCTAAAATTTTCTTTCTGATTTCTTTCTCCTCTCATGAAACATCCATCCTTAGCCCCCGTAACATTTATCTCCGACCATTAGTCTTGTCACAGTGCGACGACACTGGGTGGTTTATGTCTAGATAGCACGAGACACCATGGGAAAGGCCGTAAAGAAGCGGGAATTCTCTCGACTTTGCTCTGGGTTTGCAGAACAACAAAAGCCTCGAAACTCAAGCCAGGATAAGTCCTGAGATTAGAAAAAAGAAGGACGGCACAAAAGAAAGTCAACAGGCACAAACAAGGAACCAGCAATAAACAAAAATAAACTGAAGGACAAGTAGGAATACAAGGAAGGGCGAAGGAAGCAGATTTATAGGGATGGTGAGTAATAAAGGTGGCGGAGGGAAGATGCAGGATGTGCAGAAATAAAGACTACAGAAAAATAAGAGCGTGACGCTCCTGAAAGAGCAGAAGAAATACGGCCGACCGAAAATTCTGGGAGGAAAAGAGGAGAACTCGAGTGGCGTCTCCGTTGCCATTGTTAAGCCTCGAGGCATCGCCGTGAGGATTTCGAGAAACCGCGAGCAGTATCACGCGCGTTTAAACCGCCCAAGAGCAAGCCCAATTACCTGGATATCTTACAGGAACAAGGGGGTGACTCTCGTCTGCGCGTCATCTAAAAGGATCTCACCGTGAGGAACGTTTTCCCAAGACTTGCCGCTTCCCTTGCGGCTACCGCTTTCCGGCGGCCTCTATTTGCCCCCTCAAACTTTGCACGAAAACGAAAGCGGGATATGTCCTCATTTCCTAATGTTCAAACATTTCAGCATTGGGTGATACGCCACGCATGCGGTGGGTAAGGAGGCAATGGCGAATTCCCTGAAGCACAGGCTGCAAACAGGTGTCGAAAAAAGCGGGCGAACGGCAATGAGGATTGAGGCTGTAAAACGTCCGAAGGATGGCCGCCTTGGCTGACTTGGATGGCTGTTGTGTGCGTGTGCGCGCGTGTTGTCTTTGTTGTGCACGTGTGCATGTTTGCATGTCCCTGCGTGCGCGCTCGTGTGTGTAGTGTGTTGTGTGTGTGCGTGTGTTTCTGTGCTGTGTGTGTTTTAGACAGGTGCGCATAGCATGCTACTACACGTGAATGCGATGATAAATGAAATGATACACTCGAAACATGAACGGCCGCATAATACATAAAAAACACCCAACATACGAGGAGCGTTCGTAAAGTCCGTATTGTTGCCATGAAAGAATGTAGATTAAGTGATGGCTGTCATCTGGTTTTCTAATCGGAATCCGCAATGACTTTAGCCTGTTGCATTATTTGTTTAGCAGTTATCCGCCGTTCAGCAAGCGCTATAGAACGTCCAATTTCTTGTTTTATTTATACGGTTCTTAAAAGACGTTGTCGCCCTTAGCTTACGCCTTCTATTCCTTTTCACATAAAATAATGAAGCCCACAAATATTAAAAAGAAATCGCTTACATGCGCTGAAACTGAAAATCAGCTCTTTGTGCATCAAAATATATGGTGCATGATAGAGCAACAGTAGGCCGCTTCGGTCTTCGTCGTTGGGGCTTGGTCAACCACTTTGAAACTGCCTGCGCCGTTTCACAACAGGTTCATAGGCTGGACAATCATCCCCGTACACAGCCACCAGATGGGCGTGAATTATCCTCCTCGGCATTATGTCTCCACAAATGCCGAAAGCGGAGCACTAGTAGTGTTTAAACCAAATCTCCAGACAGACACTGCCATTTTTTTGATGTCCTAGAGGTATTCCGCGATGTTTTTATATTCCGCTGAAATTAGAGACGTGCGCTCATTTCGATGCCTATAGCGTACGCGCATATTATATTGATGGTACCGATAATAGAAATTTTGTGAACGCCTATCGCACAGATGCAGCATGTCGCTGAGACCGCATTATCGCACATAAGTTCAAAGCGTCTTCGTATTGTTAGACGTACAGGAGGCACTGATCACTATCCAAGTGCGTTTTGTCACACAAAAATTCTGCAGCCCCACTCATGTAACTTTATGGGTTTATGAGTGTTATGGCCGGTCTCTCAGGATCTTAGGTTCAGTAAAAGGCCGATCGTCTAATAAGTTCAAGGCACATCTGAGAGTCTAACGCTGTTCGTCGTATCGGGAACAATGGCAGAGAGATAGAGAGAGAGAGGGCTCTTTATTAGAAAAACAGAGAATTTTGCCGGCGCGTATATAACCGCTGGCATGCTGCTCTATATAGGGATGGGGAATGGGATTAAAAGATTCCATAAGAGAGTGGGAGAAAAAGAGGATAAAAATAAATATGAAATGTCCGAGTGGACCTGATACTAATATTTGCAGGTGACATGGCGGATAAATTTAGGCTTTTGTATAGGAAGTGTGCAACTTTTAAAGCTTTCCTATTAGGCCAATTTCTGTCAGGTAATTGAACAATAAATCCAAAACCCGTCGCTGTTTTGAAGGGCCGGGCATTGGACCTAAGATGATCGGTAACGTTAACGGTTCGTGGCAAATCATGTCCATTTGGTGCTCAAAAAATTGTCTCTCGTCGCGCTACGCGGGTATTCTAGCAATGTGTGCTCAATTGTCTCTAAGTTGCGACAGTTATCACAGTATGGTTTAGTGGTAAGTCCTATGGGGTACAGATAATTCTTCGTGTATGCCACGTTCAGTCGAAGACGATGGTACAAAGTCTCTAAGTGTCGAGGAAAGAGGAAGTCTAAGTGTCCTCGCTCAGGTCTCTCCTCAGCACCCACACGAATTAATCTTTCGCCTTTTACTAAAGGTTACCGTGGGGAGGGACACTGCAATGGCAGGGAAGGTGCTTCATGCACTATATAGAAACCGTTTTCGCGGAAAAGGCTCTGCGTCAGACCGGGTTTTTGTGTGCCAAACACAACGTTCACATGCGTCTTATTTGGTGACAGTACGATAAGTTTCTATCGTGACGTCAAATTTCAATGTGTCCTCGGGATAAGTTTCCGATAACAGCCTCGATGATTTCCGCTATAGGGCACGCAAGTAAAGAACGTCCTGTTTCAGGAAGTAGCGTCGTCTTAGATTAGCTGAAATCTAGTTAGCGAAAGAACTTGGCGACAAGCTCGCAGCTATTCATTCAAAGTATTATGCTAAGACAAAAATGAAACATTTGTGTTTCCATTACATTATTGGGTTTTACGTGCCAAAACCACTTTCTGATTATGAGGCACGCCGTAGTGGAGGACTCCGGAAATTTGGCCACCTGGGGTTCTTTAACATGCACCTAAATCTAAGTACACGGGTGTTTTCGCATTTTCCCTCCACCGAAATGCGGCCGCCGTGACCGGGATTCAATTCCACGACCTCGTGCTCAGCAGCCCAACACCATAGCCACTGAGCAACCACGGCGGGAACACTTGTGTTTCATCTTGTGTACTGCCTTGCTTGTGTACTTGTGTACTTGTGTACCGCCTAGCTCGCTGTATATCACTTGGCAGAAAAATACTCTCGAAGAAGTTTAGATCATTGATTTGTAACGTCAGCCTGTAGTTCAGTTTGTATTAGGCACTACTCACTGAATTAGTCAATGTAGTTTGTATGGCATATACTACTTTATAATGTCGACGGATGGAGAACAAGTTCCGTCGGCGCAAAGGAAAGACGGCTACGCTTGAACGATTTGTCGCAGTCAAGGAAACGGTAATGACACCATTGAGCGTCGTTAGCCCGCAGTCGTCACGTAACAGCCATATCGTCACTAATACTTACGGATAAACTTGAGGCTTCAGGTACAACACGTTTTTGTATTCAGAATCAGAATCATAATCAGTTTTATTTTCCTCAAGAAAAAATTGATCCCAGACAAAAGGCTGCTCACTGAGCAGCTTGACGAGGCCTCGGGCCCTAGAAACAGTGGCAACAGCGGCAAAACAGCAGTGTATGTTGTACACCCGTACAAGAAGAAAAAAGAAACTGTTAAACACTGACAGCCTTAACTAGATTTTAGCTCTTTCTTCAAGCGCAACAAACAAACAAATTCAGATTTTACGGAGTGGGTGCGGAGGAAAACTTTTCGTCTGCTTTCAGGTATTTCATGCATGACAGGAGGTCACGCGAAAAAACATACATTGGTCGCTGCATGGTATTCTTGATGACTTGTGTTCAATACAAATAAAAGCGGAACATGATCTTCATTGTTTTCTACTGCTCCTCTTGCTCATTGTTTTCTTCTCTTGATAGACTCGAGAGCACACGCAAGTATAGGAAACTCAGCTCACCGATTGGTGTAATGCGTTTCCTTCACCAAATGTTATTATTATTCAATCATTTGACAGTTTGTCCTTCTATAGAAACTATCCTTACTGTAGAGAAACCACCGTTAAAGTAGTTGTCAATCAATCAATCAATCAATCAATCAATCAATCAATCAATCAATGAATGAATGAATGAATGAATGAATGAATCAATCAATCAATCAATCAATCAATCAATCAATCAATCAATCAATCAATCAATCACTCAATCAATCAATCAAAAGTTTAGTAAGGAAGCAGGAAGAACAGAATATGCACAACTAGTCTAGCTAATCCTAAATTTAGCGTAGGGCACCTCCGCTGCATGCTACACTTTGTTTATCGCAGCGAAAGAATATAAAGCCAAAGCTGTTGACACAAATTTGTAGTCAAAAGTTATCCAGCAGGCATCCGCTCCAAATCCTCGGTTTCCTTCCTTTTTTTATACAATTTGGTGTGAGCGCATGTCTCTTTTAACGGGGAACGAACGACTGCGTGATAAATGCGTTTGAACTTTGGACTTTCCTGAAGCAACGAAGAGACGCTTCCTATGGTGCTATCATGCTCACTAGAAAGCAAAAATATTGCGTCGGTCGTTTGTTAGGTGCCAAGCGTGAAAAATTTGCTAACAGGGTCGAACGAGCTTTGAACGATGCAACTCTTTGTGTCATTACCAGTGTTCATCGGAGAGCAGAAACTGTCGTATACAAAATCAGGATGAGGCTAACGATGCGGAAGGCAAAAAGCGAGCAGAACATAGTACGCAGCAAAGTGAAATTCCAGCTAAGCTGTCTTGCGTCATGTAAGAGCAGTTAGGTAATTAATGCCCTGCTTATAAAGAAAGCACCGATTAATGATCATGCAACTTTTCTGCCCGGTGCTGTCATCGTGGTGCATGAGTAGTTGAAACAGCTCGTAATGACGCTGTAGCAGCGTCGCGATACAATTTCGTCTCTTGCCTTCGCTAGCACTCGGTCTTCCCTCTTGCCGAGGGAAGAGCGGAGATGACAGGTGCACGCATAGAGAAGTAGGACACACGCCTAGCTACTTTTAAAGATGTTGTACCTCTTGTGGCGCAGTGGTACATGCCGATTCTGGAGGATTGACCCAAAATAAGTCCACTCGCAGTGGCACATGCTGAACGGCTAATTCGAACCATATCAAATAAATGAATTGGATTGGATTGGATTGGAGAAACTTTAATTATGCCTGCAGTTGGGCGCTCGCGCGCCCGGACGAGGGCCTACGTCATCCTCGAAGGTGCCGTTACTCGGCGCGGGTCTCCGCTCGCCGTTGCCGGCTCGCTGGGTCCGTGCCTTTCGAGCGCCTCGAGGACCTGCTGGACGGCCCAGAGCTGATCGTCTCGGTCGTAGCTCTTCGCGGCTGCCTCGAGCCGCGGTGGGAGTGCTCTTGAGTTAGCGTCTTCTGGATATTTAATGCAGTCCCACAAGATGTGCGTGTAGTCTGCGGTCCCCCTCCGGCAGACTCTGCACATATCTGTCGGATATGTCTCGGGGTACATGCGATTTAACAGTTTCGGGCTCGGTAGCGATCCGGTCTGGAGCTGTCTCAGTACTACCGCCTCCGCTCGACTCAGTCTCGGGTGCGGGGGTGGAAGAGTCCTGCGAGCCAAGCGGTAGGCCTTCGTGATTTCATTGTAATCCGTCATGCGGTCCTTGGTTCCGAACCATGTCGGACGGTCTGTCGCCGGGGCGCGGTTGGTTAGCGCTCGCGCCGCGGCGTGTGCCGTCTCGTTATGGTTCTCATTGCGTTCCGACGCGTCGCCCGCGTGCGCCGGGAACCACTTGAGTCGTACTTTTCGTTCGTCTAGTTTTACCGCTCGCAGTACGCGCTCAGCCTCCCTGCAGATTCGCCCTTTGGCGAAGTTTCGCACCGCCTGTCTTGAGTCACTCAGCACCGTGTGGCAGTCTGCGTCGGCGATGGCCAGGGCGATGGCTACCTCCTCCGCTTGCTCCGCTGCGGTGCTTCTCACGCTCGCTGCCGTCCTCGTGGCGCCGGTTGACGCCTCTATGACGACCGCTGCGAAGGCGTTCCGTTGGTATTCGGCCGCGTCCACGTACCGCGCGTGTTCGTCGTTGGCATGCTGGTCGATGAGAGCCTTGGCCCTCGCCGCTCTTCTTCCCTTGTTGAACTCGGGATTCATGTTCCTCGGTATGGGGTCGATTCTGGTCTGGCGTCGGACCTCTTCGGGGACGGGGAGCTGCATCTCCACCTCGTTCGAGCGTCTTATTCCCAGATCGTCCAGTATCTTCCTCCCGGCTTTGGTCATGGACAGCCGCTCCAGTTGAGAGGTCCGTTGCGCTTCGGCTATTTCGTCGAGCGTATTGTGTAGCCCGAGTTGTAACAAGCGGGCCGTGCTTTTGGACTCGAACAGACCCAGCGCTGTCTTGTACGCTCTTCTGATGAGCACGTTGATTTTGTTTCGTTCGTGTTGCAGCCATCTGTGGTAGGCTGCAACGTACGCGAAGTGGCCGATGATGAAAGATTGGACGAGCCTAATTAGGCTCTCCTCTCTCATGCCAGCCTTTCTGGAAGTGACTCGTTTGAGGAGTCGAATCGCGTTGGCTGTTTTTGCCTTGAGACGGGTGATGGTTTCGCCGTTCCTTCCGTGCTTTTCGATGACCATGCCTAGGATCCTAATTTTGCCGACCTCGGGGATTACGTTGCCGGATTTGGTCACGATTCTGATTTTTTCGTTTTCGCGTTGTCTAGTCTTGCCTCTGCTGTATTTGGTAGGTGGGAGTATGAGAAGCTCCGATTTGCTCGGCGAACATCTCAGTCCGGTGCCTTCCAGCTGGTCTTCTATTGCGTCGACGGCGGCTTGCAGCGCGCCCTCGATGTGGGCGTCGCTGCCACCGGTCACCCATATCGTGATATCGTCCGCGTAGATGGTGTGCCTGACGTCTTCGATGCACCCGAGCTTTTCGGCCACTCCGATCATTACCAGGTTGAACAGCATTGGCGAAATGACCGATCCCTGTGGTGTTCCGGTGCTCCCGAGCTTCTTCTCTTGCGTCTGTAGGTCGCCTGCTCGTAGCTCGACAGTCCTGTCCGTGAGGAAGTCCTTGATGTAGTTGTAGGATCTTTCCCCCATGTTGAGCTTGGAGACTTGGGACAGAATCGCCGAGTGTTTCACCTTATCGAAGGCGCTCTGCAGGTCGAGCCCTAGGATGGCTTTGTTGTCGCGGGCGCTGCCGCCATCATCGATGATTTGGTGTTTGAGCTGCAGCATCGCGTCCTGCGTGCTGAGATGCTGTCTGAAGCCGATCAAAGTGGCCGGGTACAGCCCTTCTCGTTCCAGGTAGTCTTGCCACCTGTTGAGCAGGACGTGCTCCAGCACCTTGCCCACGCAGGACGTGAGCGAGATGGGCCGGAGGTTATCCGTGTCCGGCGGCTTCCCCGGCTTGGGGATCAGGATGGTCTTGGCTGTCTTCCACAGCTTTGGCAGCGCTCCCGCTCTCCAGCACTTGTTGTAGTATTGTGCGAGCTTTTCAATCGAGCCGTCATCGAGGTTCTTGAGCGCCTTGTTCGTGACGAGGTCCGGGCCGGCTGCCGACCGGCTGTTGAGGTCGTGCAGGGCCGCGCGTACCTCCTCGACGTCGATGTCACGATCGAGGTTCGCGTTAGGCAGGCCGCTGTACGGCGCGTGTTGTTCGGTAGGTGTAGTCGGCAGGTATTTGTCGTTAATGCGCCTGGTGACTTCGTCGACGCCGTGTGCTGAGACCGCCCGATGTATGAGCTTGGCGAGTCTGTCCCTTTGGTGCGACTTGGTCTTCGTTTCGTCGAGCAGGTGCCGCAGTAGGTTCCACGTCTTCCCGCTATGCATCTGCCCGTCTGCCGCGTTGCAGATCTCGTTCCACTGTTGCATGCAGAGAGCGCGGCAGTGATCCTCGATCGCTCGGTTCAGCTCCGCCACCTTCTTTCTCAGTCTGCGGTTAAGCCGTTGTTTCCTCCAGCGATTTAGTATCGACTGTTTGGCCTCGATGAGATGCGCAAGCCGGCTGTCTACTTTGTCGATCTCCGCGCCCGTTTCAATCTCTTTGGTCGCGTCGCGTACGCTCTTGGTGATTTCGGCCGTCCACGAGTCGATGTCTTCGATCTCGTCGTCACCGTCGCTCTTCTGGCTTCTGGCGTCTCGAAAGGCATCCCAGTCTATCCATCTGTGTGTTTTGACGCTGGTGTCGTTGTGTTCCGGTATGCCGATTTCCACGATGGTGTGGTCGCTGCCTAGGTCGATCCCCGTGTTTCTCCATGTGATTGCGGCCCGGATGTCGTTCTTGACGAACGTGAGGTCTGGAGTGGTGTCCCGGGACACGGAGTTACCGATTCTCGTCGGATGTGTCGGGTCCGTGATGAGGGTAAAGTCGAGTTCCGTGGCGTCTTGGTACAGGTCGCGGCCCTTTGCTGTGTACTTGTTGTAGCCCCAGGCAGGGTTCATCGCGTTGAAGTCTCCGCACGCGATCAGGGTGTTACGGCCCGCTGCGGTGCTGGCTCTGTGCAGTAATGTCTTGAATCTCTGTTTTCTCTGAGATGGCCTGCTGTAGACGTTGAGCAGAAATATGCTTCCTTTTCTCTTCTTGCCAGGGATGATTTCGGTCAGTGTGTGCTCGATCTTGAGATTGCTTTGCAGCTCATGTTCGACGAAATAAATGAATAAATTCGCTCAATAAAACGCTATATTCCATTAACAGGTCCGTGTGCTTTAAAGGAATTTATGAGCCGATATTACCTGTTCACGTTTTGTTAAGCAATCAATTTTTTTATTTACATGAAACAAAGGAGCGATTACTGGCACCACTATAAGCCCGTTCGCTGTTACTTGCATTCGGAGCACATATAATCTTCGCGTGCATATCTACAAGCATATCCGCCCAGATACCGACCGACGCAGCAGCCGACAGCATCGGCAGCTATGCCAAACACAGGAGGGTGGGCGAAGAAAGCTTGGCTTTAAAAAAGCGTCGAAGGCGACTCTTGTAGTTACGCGCAAGCGACGAGGGAAGGCCGGAGCGTTTCTATGCGAGCACCTCCTCCCGGCGGCGATAACACGGGCGCGAGAGGGACTTGCTTCCGGCTGTTTGGATTCGGGACGGCGGCGCACTCGTCGGTACCCCGGGGTACCCTTCGTGGTACTATTCCCTGAGGGTCTTCCCGTTCGGCGCGTGGCACCGACATGGGCGAACACGATAGTTCGGACGCGCTTCCGTTCGCGGGCAGCAGCCGCGAACAACTGGGGCGTCGGTGTCGGACACGGGCGAACATTACTTGCTCGGTGTCCTTGCGTGGTGAGTCGAACTTTCTCGATCTGCCAGCGTGCTCCGTCGACGACATTGTATGTGTTTCGGCTAGCTGGCACTCTTGTACAAGAGGCGAGATGAATGCCCCGATTTTTGTGCTTACGCTACACTGCTGTCGTTTTCTTTGTTACCAAGTGCAGAACAGACTCAACACAAATGGCATCCAAAGCAGATGTTGCTGGCTATGCGGAAAGGTTGAACTTTATAACGAAGAAAATCATACGCTGTCGGCGCGATGGCTCACACATCGTGGTTCCTATAGATCGAATCCACGAACATGCGGAACGTTATGTTCTATTTTACGATGGTTTCTTCACCCATGAAAACATGACGTTGATAACTATGATGATGACACGGTACCTGGCACAGGCAGCGCCTCGGAAACTCTGCCAAGTATAACTTTAGCATTTATACCTGTTAAGGATGACAAGCACAAAGGACATATTTGCTGTACAACTGACAAAAATGACCAATGCCGGCGCCTCAGTGTGGCCTGATGGTGCCATATTTGTTGCGGTTACGTGCACTGTCAGCACTCATAATGGACTGCGTTAGGACCATCGCAGACACACTGTGTGGCTGATGCCTTTCTGACTCTGTGCGTCTCCGTGACTGTTTGTGTATACCAGAATTCTGATTACTTCTAATCTTATCTGAGACTATGCGAAAATTCATTTATATTCCTTATTTTTATGTCGTTTTTTGGTAATTGAAATGAATTTTCCGTGCTTCTCACTTTCATTCATACAACTCATTGTTGCGGAGAAGTTGGGGACTTGTTTGTCGCTAATATTTCTAACACCATAATCAATTAATAAAGCAGTCAATAAGTGAGCCAACTCTACGATGTTCCCTCACAGAAGAAAAACAATCAGCATGCCGTTCAATAGCATAAAGTGAGGATCAAAAATGGAATTACATATCAGAAATGGTGTGTTCACGCTATAACAGATAATGTATGAAAGCACTCAGAAGAGTCGCCCCATGGTGGTGTTGTAGTCCCGCGCAGCTCAGTGAACGTTATTTGCAATGCTTAACCGCTGTGTTCTATAGAAGAGTGAGAAAGAAGTGCTATGATACAGTGAGGCGAAAGAAAAATACTCAGTGAGGCTAATACCGGTTGGGCATCTAAATAATGTCTGTTAGGAGTGCAGCCTATACAAAGGAAAACTGTCATAGTACAAAGATCGGCGCAGAATGACGAGAACAACAATAAAAACGGCCAGTACCTATGACCGACCACTCAGGATGCGTCACGGTCGTATTGCGCCCCTATTTGTCCTTCGATATGAACTGCCTATACAGTCTTGAACCAGAGCTCTGCTCCTTGTCATAAGCAACGAAATTATACACTGCAATGTACTACCTAGTAAGTCAGCAGCGTCATCCCTTAGTATAGAAAACGTATTTCGATGACTTTCCACAGCGCGGTGGTCTGCAACGTTTTTAAGACAACTTCGGAAGACCTGTTGACCTTCAGACAAATGCAGTAAAATGTGCCATTCCTAATGCATCGTGTAAGCTAGATCAGGATCTAGTACCAAAATCAAAGCCCAAGCAAGATTTACAGAGCTTATTCAAACAAGTGATATCTAGGTGGAGTACAAACATACCGACACGTCGCTGCTACGGTCTCTCTCATTGTTTATTATGGAAAACGCCCTCCAAAGTGACGTGCTACTCCGCAGGGGTCCTGGCAATAATTACGGCGTCTTGTTATAGTGACTTACTTTCGTTATAGGTAGAGGGAAGTTCACGTCAACTTGAACTTGCATAAGTATCTTTATTCTTTTATTTACCTTTCGAGCATGCTGCTGTGTTCGCTTTTTGCACTGAGATCACATGTGTAATTTGTAAAAAAGTCCAACTCCAAAATTGCTCCGACGCGTTGAAGGCAAAAAGGTTACTGTACCAGAGTCTCTTTAAGGGGATGGAGCGGAGAGGGGGGAAGGGTTCTCCGACGTGATCACGCAGTTTCAAAATGAATAAAACGCGCTTGTTTCCTAATAGGCTTGCGAAAAGCGGTATTTACTAGTGAAACACAAAGCGACTGGACCTTGCCTGTCTCAGATACCAACTTCCATCCGTATGCCCGAATTGGGTAAACTGGCACGGAACTCTACACACCCCATATTTTGCACCTCCCGCCGCAACTAATACAATATATAACACGCATTGGACAACAACTCGAAAGGACAAGTTGAACACATGTTAGGTGAGGGTTATCTTACGGTTGGGAAACCGGGTACACTAATAAAAAAATAATTAGTGGATCTAACATATAATGTTGGAAATTGGTTAAAAAACGTTTTCTTTGATGTGTACTGAAATGTCTTCACTTTTTCTTCCCTTCTATATAGCTGAAAGTGAAAGGGTAAGTGTTCTTCTATTTTATATAATGTATACTCAAGTGTACCTTGAGAGCACTAAAGATGAATGAATGAATGAATGAATGAATGAATGAATGAACGCTCATCGATCAATGCTCGCACTCGTTACATTATTTTTCACTTAACTTCTTTCTCCACACACGGCTCCTTGTGACCAAGTTAAGATTTTTGTTGCTGTCTACCTCTACACTTTGTAGCTCAACGCTCCTCGCTCAATATATTGTATTTACTGGTGTAGCTTCGTACATTTTTTTTCCGATTTATTAACTGGGTACGGGCCTTAACGCGAGGCAAGCTTATGGCTAGTCATTGAAGCCTAAAACAGCGCTCAGGCTGCTATGCAACATAACGTGACCACTGGCAGCCGACTATAAGAATACATTTACTGTCGCCCAGCGGTTGTTTCGGACCCGGATAATACTGCGAAGATGCCCGAATAATTGGTGAATTAGGAAAAAAAACGAATTGCGATTATAAAGTCGAGTTCGTTGCTTCTTTTTTATTGCGCCAGCACAGTGGGGTATTCAGAGACAGACACTTGCTTGGCGTTGTGCACCATCAGAGTGAATTTACTTAAAGTTCATGGTGGCTGAGGCTGCAGGTGCGTTTCACGTTCACCGAGCCCGGCGCTCATCGCGGGTCATCGTGAAGTGCAGATACAGCACATGTGACCTTGAAATCACGACACCGTCAGTTTAGGCTTCGCTGTGCAAAATATTACGCCCACATGCTAGCTTACGCCGTTCCGTCCAGTAAGCGCAAATACGAATTTGGTAGGCGTTCACGGTGGTTGCCGGCTGATCGCAGACCCAAACTCCACTTTACGCAAGTGGCTGTCTGTCCAGTCCGCACGTGCACGCGATCTCTCTCCCGATTGTCCTTGTGGTCTAGTGCTACAAACATTTTAAGTACGATCTACCCGCAACGGCTTGCCACCGGGAACACCCGCCGTGGATGCATGGATGGATGCTATGAGCGCCCCCTTTGAAACGGAGCGGTGGGTTGCGCCACCAAGCTCTAGTTTTTATTTCGCCTGTCCTACCTATCTTTAAAAAACACACAAAGAATTCCCGGCATCAAACTTTCGAACCACTGTTGGGAACCTTGTTTTTCCAGCTAAGCCAGCTATAGTGTAATCGGCGATGCTTCGTCAGAGCCAACAATTTTATGACAAGAAACAATGGTTCTATCAACGTTGGTCGAATTCAGCGACAAGAGCTACAGTTTAGCGTTGAATGCGGGATACGGTGATGATAATAATTCCACCGGTAGCAGGAGAACCAGTTCCATCTAATAGTGGCACTAGTCCTCAGACAAGAAGCTACCTCAGCAGGCAAAACTACCGCCGCGAGGCATGAAGTCCTGCCTTGCTGCCATAGTTTTGTCATAGGGGTGGCTTAATTGCGATTCTTGGACGAGAAGCCGTCCGAGGCGATGACAGACAGCACGCCATCACTTGCGTCGAGCACACCTCTTCGCACTACGTCCTCCAGTGATATAGTGTAAGGCTCGGCACGTCTACATGGAGATGCCCGATTCGTGTTTCTCCAACAGCGAGCCAATGGACTCTGACAACGACTACACCGTCATGGAGCGCAAGCGACTGAAGAAGAAACATCGTCAAACAACCAAAGACGTGAGGGAACAGGGCTCCAACGGGCCACTTACTCCGACTTACCGGGTTGTTTTTTTGTGCCTCTCGACGTCTCTAAGAATTGAAATTCCGTGCACAGACAGATTCGCAAAACCTATATTGGTAATGCGACTTCGTAAGGAACTAACGAAGTGCTTTTCAATACCAAGAAATACATAGTCACAGTGGAAGTACCGACGCAGGCTGCCCTAGAAAAATTGAAAACCGCGCGCATACTAGGACGCGTAGAAGTTCGGTCGTTCATTGTGCACGGTGACCAAACTAGGGCAGGCGCTATTTTGGATGTCGAGGTTGACATCAGCGACGAAGAGTTACAGAGGCTTCTGTCTCCAACAATGAAGGTCATCGAATTCCATGGCTTCGGTCACTCGACGAGCGTCAAGCTTCTTTTCGAGGGAAACGCACTACCCGATTAAGCCAAGGTGGGCTACGTAGACATCCGATGCGTCCTTATGTATCCTGACCCTGCAATGTCACAAGTGCCTAAAGATAGGCCATGTCAGCGCTGTCTGCTCAGGCCTGGCGGGGTGCCTCCTCTGCGCCAGCAGCCACGACATACCTTGATGCATAGTAAAAGAAATGAAGTGCTTGAATCGCGATGAGACCCCACGAGGCCAATTCCAAGGATGGTCCTAAACCGAAAAAGGAGATAAAATACTGGCCAAAATGAGCAAGACTAGTATGTCCCACAAAGAGACGGCAGCGTCAGTGCAACGCCGCAGGAGATGATCGTGTCGTCGACGTGGACAAGCTGTAGGTCCAAACAAGGGCTCCCTGGCTCCGATTATGCAGCTCCAGAAGAAGGTAGTTCAGTCGGCACCTACAGATCTCTCCGAACCTTTGCTTCGAGTGAGCCGCGCAAGCCCAGAATAGATTTTATGGCCACGCTTGCCGCCGCGCACGCGGGCCTCTCACTGTCAAAGCGAGCAAGAACAGGGAACCGAAAAATCACCGTTGGACTCTGTCTTCAAGGCCATGCTGCGGCGAATAATCGACGCCCTGCAGCTGGTCCTGTCTGGTTTAAATACGCCGGTGGTGCTACGAGCGGCAAAAATTATGAAAGCTATAGACAGTTTTCTAGCTACACTGCAGAAACCTCTACGTCTGCTCGCGGAGATGACTGTGCTTTGCTGTGATGCGTGCGCGTTGTACAGAAACAGTATGCTGCGCAGCCGTCCCATCAACGTGCTCACCATACTACCACCCTTCTTCCCCTTCACATCCTATCTCTGTTATTCCCCCAAACGCATTCCCCTGCGTGGTGTAGCAGCCTAGAGGCACTTCACGCAGGCCGACCTTTCCTTCTTTCTTCCATTAAAAATTATCTGTCTTCACTTCTCTGTGGCCAACAGCTTCCATTTTCTGTTGCCGACAGCTGCACTCCTTCCTTCTGCTTGTCTGTTCGGGCACTCATCCAGTGAAGAATACTCATTGTGGGACATTCCTGGGTGCTCTGGGGTCCAAGAATCTTCACATACCTATAGGGCCGCACGTCCAGTTGCACATATGCCCTAAAAGAAACTCGTCCGATAGCGGTCTCTCATGGATGTTGGCTATGGAAGAGACAAGTTGCTGTCGTTCTTGCGCGTACGCGGGACACACGCAAAATATCCTTGGCCTAATGCAACCAGCGCAGCCCTGGTAACAAGAGCCGCTGTAGCTTTTCTCCAAGCCACTGGGCTGGACGCACGCCTTTAGAGATACCACAACTCTGTGAATTTGTATATACGCATCTCTTCCTTATACCATCATCATTCATCAGCCCTTTCCCTCCCCGTCCCTTTTCCCCAGAGTAGAGTAGCAGGCCAGAACAAGTTATAGCTCAGGCCGACCTCTCTGCCTTTCTGTAAATAAATTTCTCTCTCTCTGCACATATGCCCTGGCCTAGGTGGTTATATAAAAGCATATCATGCTTAATATAATCGGCAAGACAGCCGCAGTCAGCTGCCAGCACCCGCACAGTGAGAGAAGAGGCAAAAATACTATCGCCTTAAAAAAAAAAGTGTGGCACTCGCTCTCTCCCGACAAGATGTGGCTTCCATAAGAATCCCAGACTGTTGAAGATCTGTATACGGATGCAGTTTTGCATTCGTTTACTAGTTTCGCAAGATGATTGCTGGTTTACTTGTTCCTAAGAATTCGCACGGCACAATATGGTATATAAGGCGGTGGCCTCTTTGATCCCACCTAATTAATGCACGAGCTCATTTTGCAACCGTTCTTTTAAGAGCTGTTTCAAATGCCTGAAACACTTCGAAGAGCCGACGTTTATACATTAAGCATTGCGTAAGTCGCCAGCTACCAACTCCATTCGAACAACTTTTAACGAAGCTACATCAATAGGCTGCAGCTGCCTCGAACAAGCCGGGAGCGAGCGTTTACAAAAAAACTCGGAGTGCAATCTACGTAATCGACGAACATTCAAGACGCTGAGCATACGCAAAGTGACCGATGACGGGGCCAGTTTCACAGCGCATAGCGTACCTTTAATTAAGTGGAGAAGCTGCATTAATTAATGACAGCAACGTGACTGTACCATTGGTGCTGTCGGCAAGAAGTACGACGGCGGCACTGCTGGGCAAACGGTCTTGATCGATAGCCCACACAAACACGCGGATCACTCGCACCTGACAGGACGTGAATACAGGCGCGGTAGGTACGAGCCGCTCTATGCTTCGGAGTACTGAGAAAATATTTGCCTAGCCAACGGGGGGCGGCATGCAGTTCTCTCGAAAATGCCCTTCAATGCGGCAGTACAAAGGGTAAATGGCTGGATTGAGCACGAACTACGATAACGTATACTTGATGCGTACATATTGACACGTGTACTTGTTTATCTTTTTCGGGCGACCGCTTTTCACCGTCTGACAAATGTTATCGCTCAGCGCTGGACGCGCATGCATATATCGGAAGTTTCTCGAATGTTATCGGTAGTTCTATCTGCTGTCGGTTATCACCGAAGCCTGCCTAATATAATTTCATGTGCGACGCGAATTGAGCAGAACTTTGTGGAAGATACGCGGGCACCAGCGATTACTCTGGAACCTTCGATGACTCCTGTATAAAAGCAGACGCGCTTGACCCACTGATCAAATTTCGACGATTGCCGACTCTGTTCGCCGCTATCGCTGTGCTTTGAGCGTAGCTTCTTTTCGTTGGAACATGTTCGCACAATAAAAGTTACTTTCGTCATTCAGAGATTGATCGCTGTTTTAGTCACCGTCACTGCTACGTGACAATGTATAGTGAATAAGTATAGAACGCGCTTCTAATATTCATGCTTCAATTTAGCTGTAAAATTATAGTGCATGAAGCACGAACAAACATGAAAAAAATGCAAATAACACATACTTAGTTGTTATTAACTTGATATTTAAGTTTCAGATTAAACGTTCTCAAATGTGTTTTCTAAATTGACATCCACTTCAGCAGGAACGCGCGCGCACGACGCTCGTGCCAGCGGCGATTAACGGTGATTGCAATAACTGATTACGTTTTGAGTTTATCACCTAAATACTAATAATTGTTTGAACGTGTTGTATTTCGTTACTATTATTGCACCCACCCCCTCTGTAACACCCTTCTGGGCCCTGGGGGTACTGTAAAAAGATAAGCGGAATGCAGAGCGCTATACACGTCCTCGCGCCGCCAGCGAGCGGATTGGGCTCGGCGTGGACCGCCCGTCCACTTCCCTTTGTCGTTCTCGCAGCCAAATGTAGTCCGCGTCTTTGAGGACCCTCTAACCACCCACGCATAGTCATCGGCTTACCTTGCGTTGTTTGCGACTACGCGAGCAATCACAAAGCCATGAGGCACTGCCCAAGCACAGCAAGATTCACCTTCGTGTTATTCTTCCGAAAACGGAAGCACTTTGTAACATAAATCAATGTTCGCCATCCGCATTTGTTTAAATTTCCATTGCCGAAAATAAGGAGTACATGTACTTTCTTCAGTGAGCGGTTTTTCATGTTACCATGCACCAGAGCGCCTGCCTACGCAACGCAGTTTTGATGGCCCACCATCCTTGCGAGATAAGAAAAAAAAAGAAAATAAGAGAAACCAAGCAAAGTGGGCCTCTTTACGTGCGGGATGTGTAATCAAGATTCACTTAGGAATGCATTGCCTTCCAGCTGGATGTGCTTCTACTCGGCGGAGGAGAAAAACAGTCGCTTTTCCCACTGTATGCATCTCACAGCTTCTGACAGTTTCCTCCCCTGCGTGTCGAATATTTTTCCCGACTTTGAATTTGAAGTTATCAGCACGTCTTTCTATTTCTACGCCCTCCACGTCCAATTGACAACATCAACAGTATACTGATGTATGCAAATCACGTCCAGCAGCTTTTCGGGAGCTTTGTGTGCCGCGTGCTTGCCTTCAATGTGAAATGTCTGGTTTACAGCAGCAGAGGTTCCCGTGAGCACTCGCTCGCTGCGTGGAGTGCCATTAGGCGTCTTTCTTTTTTAAAGGAAATTGACGTGGGCGTGCAGAATACACAAGCGGCCGTAATCTGTGCCTGGCCGTCCCGGAGGTAGACCGATGTTAATAAAGGAAGGAAAGAAAAGTCTAGCGCGAAATCTCCCAATTTTAAAGCAACAGTTAACAGAGCGAGTGGATGCTCCGTAGGGTTTTTGGTCACAGGTTGTCGGTGTTGGGGAATAAGATCGATTGATTGATTGATTATTGGGTTTTTATGGCGCAAGGGCCAGTTCTTGCCAAGGAGCGCCATTGTTGAACAAGAACAAGGAGAAGAAGAAAAAACAAGGATAACCGAGCCCCGCAAGGCTCAATCCCTCGATTGATAAAGAAAAGGGGGCGGTTAACTCGCCGATACGTTCAGAACCTAGACGTGCCTAAGAATTCGTTTTTGATAGGAATTCAGGCATTCAGGAATATGTCGTTTTGGTTATATATAATTGAAAAAAGAAAAGAAAAAAAGGAAGAAAGAACTAGCCTCTGACTACCGTAGACTCGCCGATTATAGCTAACACGTGAAAATTGCTCTAAGCAGCAGAGCAGCCGGGACAGGAATGGGGGACTTGCCGTTACCTGAAACTGGCTTTACCATTGTTACTCAACGACGACCAAAAGGCACCCTCTACAGAAGGATAACAACCTAAATGGAATTCAAGAAAAAAAAGTATCTCGCTTTGTTTCAAATTTGTTTGATAGCGCATTTTCTTTAATGACTCACTACATTAATACATATTTTCGACATTGGAAGTACAGAATATAGTTGAGCGTAGTTTCTGTGTCTGGTCGTCACTTTCAAGTTCGAGAGACAAACTCTCTGCAACAACCTTCCGCAACATTCTCTCGCAGAGACAAATCAACCCGAGATACTGTTTTACATTTGATTTGATACTTTTCTATTCTTTCCTTACTACAAGGCCTTCGTGATATACACTAACATTCCCTTTTATCAATTCATTCTTTCCGGAGGCTTGGTACGTCCGCAAGAAGTGCAACATCACTTAGTTTATGGACGTTAATCTCGGCAGTAAAGAAGCGAAACAAGGCCGCCTGGTCATGGTTAGGCAAGATTAGTTCAATCTCTGTCAACTGGCAGACACGAAATTGCCAGAGATGGAACTAATCCGCCGTAACCATTACCCGGGCGCCAAGGGAAATTATTTAGGCCTTCCACTATTCAATTAACGCGGCAAGCGAAACTTGGACGACGTAATGAGATTTTGTCACCTTACAATCTCACCGTACTGTGAATGTGCGGACACAAACCTGTCGGAATAAAGAAACAATCACGCAAGTAGTGGCGCAGAGGTTTGAACTACCGCAGTCTAGTTTTCCAATAAGGTAAACTTGAGTTGAGGTGCTCGATTCAGGCATAGTTCTATTTAGGCCGGGCGAGTAACTAGACTGAGCAAACAAAATGATCGGCGTTAGTTTTCTCGTATTTCCAAGAAGCTCCAGTTCTGGGGTGAATATTTCAACGCAAATGTCCGGCATTACGGCGTATGGTAACGAAGTGCCGCGATCGTAAGTTCTTTAGAGGTCTGACGACCGATCACTGCAGGTCTTATAATTGTGCCTCACCAGCATGTGTTTTTCTTTCTTTCTTCTAGCAGCTTTGCTAACGTTCGCTGGGATACGCGTTATGTGCTGTCGATCTGTTTCCTCATTGCCTGTGCTTAGCCTCAACTGTACTAGCATGGCCATAAAAACACGTAGTTTTGAATACGGTACGAATGGGTCTAACATTTCAAGTTTATTGTGTCCGATGAGTCCTCACCGTTAATTGCAATATGCCGAGACATCAGACTGAACGAAAGTTTTGCCCTGGGGTCGGGGTTTACATACGAGAGGGAGTCCAGATCTGAATTAATGTCCCTGATGATATCACAACCTACGCGGGGCCCCGTTTGTTTCATGCCTAAAAAGCTGGAAACATGTCTAAGGACGTTAGGTAGCGTTTTGAGTTCTCGACTCTTCAGTTGTCTTCTCTAATCTAAACAATAAAGCTGAGAGCCTAGTACTTTTGCGAAATGTTTGGTGTAGCTAATATGAATCCCGGTAGTTCTTCAATATAGGTCGACCGCGAATGTAGGTCGTCCTCGCTTTGCGTAGGAATTTTTTTACGAGGGTAAGAAAATTAGATTCGTCTACAGGTTTATTCCTATCATTTGGGGCAGCGAACAAAATCTTAAGGCGACAAACACTTTCGCCATCCCCTTGTGTCACACTTGTCTGAGGGCAAAAGGAAAAAAAAAATAAGTGTGGCGGTTTATGTGCCAAAACCCCGATCTGATTACGAGACGCGTCATAGTGGCGGACTCCCTATTAATTCTGACCATCTGGGGCTCTTTAACGTGTACCTAAACGGTTTATGTGCCAAAACCCCGATCTGATTACGAGACGCGTCATAGTGGCGGACTCCTTATTAATTCTGACCATCTGGGGCTCTTTAACGTGTACCTAAATCTAAATGTGCGATTAGTTTCGCATTCTGGCGCCCATCGAGACGCGGCCGCCGCGGAGGCGAACAAACCTGCGACATCGTACTTACAACGCAACGCCGTAGCCACAAAGCAAGCGCGGTAGGTTTGACGGAAGCACAGACGCACAATATTACTAAGCTCAAAGAACATCAATAAGGCTTACGTATGGACATCAAGATCGAACATTCCCCAAGTAACCTTATATAGCCAATATGTCGCTTAAGGCGTTCGACCACAGGCGCACACTTGAGCGCATTTTCACTTTTCACAAGAAGATTAAAATAAGATTAATGGCCATACACCGGTTTGCTTCCAGAGCTACATCTCGCACTCGGCCTATTTAATATCACACCGTGAATGCCTTTTTCAAGCTGCTTTCCGTTTTTTTTTGTTACAGGTCACTGTCGAATTTTAAAATAGCTTAGATGGTTCATTGGGACAATTGCCTTGTGACCAATTTCAGCGCGAAGTGCCTAACTGCGTTCATTGTTTAACACTTTTGTGTTTGCACTGCGCGATACACTGATCACATTGTGTATTATATGCGAAGGAAAAGCTTAATGATGCAGAGTATTATCTGGTTGCTTTAAGTTGTTCAACACTGTAGCCGCTCCTGCAAAGTCGAAGTACAATGGTGTAGCAGTATGAAACACAGGCATGGACTACAGATGAATATTTATATTAAACAGTTATTTTAGAGCGCAGCTCTTTGGCGTCCGTTCCTGGGTTTCGCGTCGTCGTCGGCGTTGTCGTCGGCCTCGTAACCAGCTCCGCCCCCTTTCATCCCCCCAGCGCTAGCAGCGACCGACTGATACCGCTGGATGCCGCTGACGCCGCTAGAGAGTCAAGATAACGTGACTGCATAGAACACCGTCGCCGCCATGCAGAAAGAGGAGGAAAGGGTCCCCCCCCCCTGTTCTTGTGTGGCGGATAGGGTGCTCTTCAGTTGCCGACGCGCCGGTTATTTCACGTAGGCCCCGGCACGTCGACGAATACGTGACCACCTTCCCACGGCTAGACCTGGTTCTTAGCGCTGCGGAAGCGAGGGTATCATATTGTTTGTGTCGGCATCGGCGGCGTTGTCCCTGAAACCAACTCCGCAGCTGGGGTTGACTCACTATCGGCGTCAGCGGCATGAGACAGTCGCTGCTATCTCTTCCCTCCTCCCTTTATCGTGTTGTCCGCTTGCTGCGCGCGCTTCTGCCCCCATCGTTTGCCGCTGGGTGTACACGCCGCCCCCCTCCCCCCTCTTCCTGCGAGTCTCCGGTTGTCAAAGCGCCGGCTCGAACTTAATTCCTTTCTTCGCTCCTCCTCCAATGCAACCCCTGTGCGGTGGCAATCAGAGAGCCAGATCGGTGGCGGCGGATCTGTATATGTGCACCGCCCGAGCCGAAATTGCCGCTGCCGTTCGCCCTGTGCGGTGGCAATCAGAGAGCCAGATCGGTGGCGGCTTGACATAAAGACAAACAGCAATTTCCTAACACTTATGCGGGAGAACATCCCGTTCCTCTCGCTCGTAACGAGTCCCACGGCTGTGACAACCTCGCGAGGCACTTGTATAGATCTCGTCTTTGAGAATAAAGCATTGGTGTACCAAGTCGAACATATATCAGTCTATTTCTCCGACCACAAAGCTTCCTTCATGACTGTCAAGAACTGTTAGTGGAGTCTTTGTTAAAGGAATACGTGTGAAAAATAAAAAAAAATTCTGTGATAGCGCATACATGTGTTGCTCGATTTCTTTGCCTCAATCTATCGAAAAGGTGAAACAGCTTATTTGCTGCGCTCAAATTTCGCATTAGGAAGTAACGTAATCGTCGGTAATTTTTTTATAATCACCAACAACAGCTTCATTAGCCTTGAAAAGCGGAATATAGGTGACACTATTATGTACTATGGTTGCAGTTAACTTATCATTCTGCATCTTCCAAGCGCTGTGTCACGGCCAATGAAGATAAGTCAAGCCCTCTCGTCGGCATCTAAATAATTCTACAATGATGTTGTCTTACATTTGTACGAATACAAGTGGGACACTCTGTACATAATAGATATGAACGTACAAAGGTGAAACAAAGGTGTGTATACCCTGTGAAATGCAAGGTAGCTTCTCACATGTCGTTTAAAACGTTCTGAAGTTACTTAAAGTAGGTGCCTTTACCATGGCATCATACGGAAAAACGACGGCACCTTCCTAATTTATAGACTAATTGAGCTTTTTGCGTGCTACGTGTGAATGAAGGTAACATAAACGAAGACCCAATTTGAAAGACATGCACAAAGCTGTCAGCTGCTCGTAATAGATGATGTAAGACCCTTCGTATAATGCTGTAAAATATTTCAGGCCAAGTCAGTATCCTTTCTCGAAGCATCGTTGTTGCGGTGGTCTGATTTCAGTGTCACTAGTTCTTACTGGTGTCGAATGTCACTACACTTCACCAAGGAAACGGAGAAGAGGCAAACGCAGAAAAGGGCTCACCCTAATGGAAAAAAAAAAAACCACACAGAAACTCCTCTGGAAGTTATCTAAGTGTGCGTAAGGATTGTGCGACTTGCTCATCTCCACGCTGCCCGGTTTCATTATCAATGTTATGAAACTTGATTCGACCAGTATAAACCGTTATCAGCCCTCATCGGTCGTTATCAATCTCATCGAACATGATCGGACCCTTATCAACCTTTATCGGTACTTATAAACCTGGATGTCCAGCGAAGCTGTTCCACAATCACCGTCACAATTGTTGAGGGAGGTACGCGATGCTTTATTTATGGTCCAGATGACTGTTTTGAGCTTGCAATGTTCTTTATTGAATCGTGTGATGTTCTGTGTGTTAGATGAGTGATTTCAATGAATGTATGCACTGTTCATTTCATTTTTCTGAGAGCTTCTAGCTTCTTCCTTACGTGGGTATGAGCCATTGCATTCGTCTTACGTGACGGACGGACAAATTTATCGTGGGGTAGGCATACAACTGCTTGCGCATTTAAAATATATAATGGGTCCTCATTTCATCATCATCATCATCATCATCATCATCATCATCATCCTAGTTACGCCCACTACAGGGCAAAGGCCTCTCCCCCATACTTCTCCAACTACCCCGGTCATGTACTAATTGTGGCCATGTTGTCCCTGCAAACTTCTTAATCTCATCTGCCCACGTAACTTTCTGCCGCCCCCTGCTACGCTTCCCTTCCCTTGGAATCCAGTCCGTAATCCTTAATGACCATCGGTTATCTTCCCTCCTCTTACATGTCCTGCCCATTTTCCTGCTACATTAAAATTGTCCTGCTACAATTTTAATGCGTCAGCATTCTTAGGGTACTTCACGTACCTTCCACAGGCTATCTACCTATGTATCTAACCATTTTCCCGCCTCCCTGGTAACTGGGTAGTCCACGGTCGAGTACGTGGTTAGCGGATCGGGCTGCTGTGCTGAGGTCACAGAGTTTGATGTGAATGGAATGGAATGGAAAACTTTATTGACTTTTTTGACTATCCAAATAATGTTATGATAATGTTAAGGATAATGTTAAGGTATCCAGATAATGTTAAGATAATGTTATAAACAATCGGATCAACTTGGATCACTGGGTATATGGCAATGTCCCTCTACATGCCGGTCTTGAACGAACCTCTTTCACACCGACATGGGTCACTATAGATGCGAAACTAGGTAGGTACCTCTGTTCAAAGAAATTCTTTGACGACGATTTGGAGTATTGGATAGGGGCCACTCGGTCTGTGCTGGGCTCCAATGAACCTCTTTGATGCCGAATTGGGCCACTGGGTGTGCCAGTAGGTGTGCCTCGCTCTTCAATGAACGTCTTTGACGCCAACCTGAGTTACTAGGAATGTGCCACTAGTAATGTGGTAATGTGTACCTCTACAATGACGAAAAAAATCCTTCAAATTTCTCCGATACAAAGCGGAATCGAGCCCACGTCACCAAGGTTCCTCAAGGACAGCAACCCGACGCATTAGCAGGCTGTGCCACAAATGCACCGGGTATATGCCGCTTTTCAGTGAACGCCTTTGACGCCAATGCTTTAGCATGGTGCACTATAAATGCAATGTGTATGTGCCACTCTTCATTGAACGTCTTGCAAACTTGGGTCACTGTGCCGCTGAGTGCGCAGCCAAGAGAACGAACGATTCTCAGCGTTCGCAGGATACGGCGCGCCACTCCTCTTGTCTCGGAGGCCAAGAGCAGACTTCTCGGCACTATCACTAGGTAGCGCAACATGTTCGGAAAGAAGTGCGAGAGAAGAGCCCGGGTGCCGCATTAACCATTTCTGAGCGCTCGCGCGCAGGCACGCCCGGCATTTCGGAGGCCGCTCACAGGCTTCGCGGTGGCGTCGCTAGACGGCACCAAGTGTTGAACTGATAGTTGGGCAAGTTGGTACGAATTCATAGTAAAATATTTAGTGCGCACAATTGACAAGAACAGAGTGACAGAGGACAGAGCGCTCGTGTGTTCCCCTTCACTCTGTCCTTGTCAATTGTGCGCGCTAAATGTTCTACTATGAATTGGCATCGAGTGTTCTTAGGAAAACGCGAAAGAGAAGTCTCGCTCCAGTACACACTCAGACATACCTCCTTTTGACGGTGGCGATGTCTTGGGTCACTATGTTGATTCAGTGATAACGCATTACCGTCGACATTTATCGCGAGATGGGTTTTGCAGCAATTTTTTGTTACAGTCTTAAACAACTAACATGGATTGCGACTTGCATTTTGCTCATATATGTTTCCGGTTAGATAGAAACCTGTGAGCGCATTTAATCATAAGTGAATAGACGACTTGAGCATCCTGATAGAGAGAGAGAGGGAGAGAAAGAAAGAGAGAAAGAGAGAGAGAGAGAGAGAGAGAGAGAGAGAGAGAGAGAGAGAGAGAGAGAGAGAGAGAGAGAGAGAGAGAGAGAGAGAGAGAGAGAGAGAGAGAGAGAGAGAGACGAAGTGGAAAAGGCAGGGACGTTAGCCAAGAACGCGCACAGTTACCTGGAAGTAGAGAGGAAAGAAAAACGAAAGATAAAAGCAATAAAGAGGCAGGTAGCGCGAACACACTTGCAGAGGAATATTAGCTGACAGTCACAAGCGCTCGTACAATCAAGTCGCCTTCAAGAAGCGCAGTAGGGCTTGTGTGGCCTTGTGCATGCAAGAGCGCGAAGGCCAAAGCCGCAGGATCTCTTCGCCCGACTGCGGTCGGTCATCCAGGCAGCGCACATCATTGAGCGTCGAAGGACGAACAGCGACGGAGAACCTGTACGATAGCCTCGTCACAGCCTTGAAACTGGCACGTGGCACTGTTGACCATTGCTATAAGCAATTAATACAAATTAATTGCTGTACAGGTTATATATCGCATAAGATCAAGGTGTGAATACGTATTCTAATAAAGTATTTAAGTTAGAAAAATCAGATCTGTTTGAAATTCAACTGCATGAGTAAAATGGCTTCAACAGCCATGCATCTTGTCCATGTGGGAATTATTTGGCTTTTCTTTCATTGTTACTTACAATATGCTAAAATAAGCCAGTTGTCTCTTTTCTACAGAAAATTATGACACGTTTTAAAGCTTTGAAAATGGCTGGTGTAGCTACACCGTAGCGTGATGTTTACTTTATTTTGGAAATCTTGGCCCTGCCTAAAAAGAATAGGAGTTATTCACGAAGAATGCTTTATGAATATAGACTGCAGACAGTTAATGCAACCAGTAATTTGAGCTGAATAAACATAGCGCTTTTTTGGTGAGTGGGGAAAGTTAGCTAAAAAAAACCCTTTATCTTGAGGCTGCTTTGAATGGCCACTGATATTTTTTCACAAGAAAGCTGCGATTGCCTGCGACTTCCGATTTCTAGCCTGAAGGTGGCTGGCACTCAATTCTCTTTGTCGCTTTATTAGCAGAAGTGTTTCTAGTCACTTTCAAGATGGCTTGATGCACTTGCATATGCTATTATAATGAATTCATGAGAAAGAACAAGCACTATTTTAGCCAAGTATATATATATATATATATATATATATATATATATATATATATATATATATATATATATATATATATATATATATATATATATATATATAGATGAAGTACCTGATGCTGATATTTCCTGTTTCTTCATCTTTCCTACGTTTTCACAGCGACGACAGCGATGCACTGAGAATATAGCTGCAAACTAACTAGCGAAAGCACACTTACAAAAAAAGATGTTAACGATTTGTTAGGTCGTCAGGAAACATATGAACGGACAATAACTGAGTAGCGCCAGGTAAACGATTTCATCTTTCGATTGAATGAGGAAAGAAATTGAAATGTGCTGGTGCATAAGTCGTAAGGCTTTATTGAGGTTAAAGCCGGGGTGGTGGCACTTGAAAAAAGAGAGAGAGAGAGAGACATAGGCAAAACTTAATCGTCTCCACGGTTTCCCATCTTTTTGTGGCGCTGAAAAAGTACTTATGATAAATGTAAACCGACTAGCCCGCTTACCCGCCTTGCAGATAAACGCAAATCAGCATCATTGGAAAGACGAGGAGAAGATTCGATAATAAAAAGCAGTAATTTTAATGATTCGATGTCTCTATGCACTGACAAATACTGCAAATTTAACGCATGTCAAGATGTTCGCTAAGTTGCCATGTACACGTGATCAAGGACTTGCGAGTTCACGGCGCTGCGCGAGGTTTGTGCGCGACGAAGACAACGGAGACGACGTGCCATGCGACGTTGGCGTGAGTGCGCCGAGCGTTGCAAGAAGAAAACAAAATGGAAAATAAAGATCCAATAACACAAGTACACAGATGACTAGAGAGAAAAAGGAAGAAGAAGAGGGAGCAGAACGAAATTGGAGAGCCATGTTAATTTCATTGTTTTATTTTCCTCAATATGAACACAAACATATTAACTTCAAATTTTAAAATAATACCGCTTGAAGATTGATAATAATGATTAGTATTTATTTAATATCATTTCTAAATTAAAAATTTTTATTTAAGTATTCTTTCCTCCTAACCTAGTGCCGCCCTATACGTGGCCGATCCCCCGTAGTGGGTTGAGCATATCCGTAGGCACCAAACCAAACCAAACCATTTGAGCGCACCTACTTTTGTTCGGGGTCAGTCGCGATCTGCCCTAGATCTTACGTTTGCTGCCTTCTCGTTGGCTTCTGTTCTTTTCTTACGCTGTGGGACGAGCAGCGTACCTGTGGCTTTGGTTCCGAGCGATGGTGGCGTGATTCGCATAAAGAATTCTAAGGCAATTCAAACCGAACTCCGGATGGCCTCGGCCAATTTTGAACAAATCAACGAAGTTCAACAGTTTGGCCGAGGGGGCATTCTTTGCTGGCTGTTCGTCAGACCGGGCTTGTGTTCAAGATTTAGTGAAGTGCAATGTTGTTGAGACACATCCGGTGAGCAGGTTCATTCCTCCTCACCTTGCATGAACAAAAGGTCCGCGGTGTCGACATAAATCTATGTACCGCAGAAATTTTAGGAAATGTTTTCAGCAGCAGGCGTGGTTTCTGTGTATCGTTGCAGCCATGTCGTTGATAATAAGCACATGCCGATAGAAACAGTCATTGCTATATTTGCTGGATTGAACCGCCCAACGGAATTCAAGGCATGGCCACTTATATACTGAGTTGAGCCTCTATCACCCCGCATCCTTCAGTGTCTAAAATGCTGGTAGTTTGGGCGCTACATAAAAGTTTGCAGGTCCAACACACGATCCCGGATTTGTGGAGAGGGCCATCATTCATATGACTGTACTTCCCGAAATGAGTCCTGCTACCTTTGCAGTGGTACTCACCCTGCAGGTGAGCCTAACTACCCTGCAAGGTCAAAAGAAATGCAAATCCTCGAAGTAATTGATAGACGTCGATGCTCTCGTCGTGAGGCTATTGGAGAAATTGAGAGCAGGACTCAAGGGTATGCTGGTATACCAGCCCGTCAAACACTGTGTAAAGAAAACAAAATTTCTTAGGCTGTGACAGCTTCCGTAGAAAAGGCGTTGGAGAAAGCAATGGAGAGAATTGTGACAAATCTCACCGACTCCCTTTTTCAGGTAATGTCCACACAAATAGCTCCGTGGCTTCAACTAACTAAAAAAACCAACATTGAGGATCAGCTGTCGGGTCTACCACGGAATCCACTTAGTGAAGTATCGACAGCGCAGTCATTGACTAATAAAAATTCATCAAAGCCATCAACTCTGAGAAAGTTGACCTCATCTGTCTCTCCGATATATATGGAATGGAAAATCAAGATTTAGACACGGACCCTCGATCTATTAAATGAACAAGGTCACCGAGAGAGAAAAATTCTAGCTCTGCCACCAACTCCAAGGCAAAAAAGTACTTGAGAGAGATTCCAACTAAGAAGGACTCCTTAAAAGAGAGCGTTTTAGACGAAGCAGTCTCTGCTGCTCGGATTTATTCACCATAAGAAGTTTAACAGTAATTCAGTGGAGCTGTCGTTCCATACTTTCCGCTGCAACACATTTATTGTATCAGACTTCTAGGTATTCTCCAGATATCATTATTATTTTACGGGAAACTTCGCTTGCTGCTGGTCAGACTTCTCATCTAAAAAATGTCCGATGTGTTCGGTTGGATCGCCTTTTTCGATGCAGTGGCTTAGTTTTTTTTTATCATCAGACATCTGGCCATAAATCTACTATAGCATACCAGAGAATGTCACCAGAGGGTGAAGTATTAGCACTGGATATAATACTTCTTGGTTGCGCGCCTTCTTCTATAATTAACACGTACTTCCACGGTGAAGTGCAAGATACCTGTTATCTCGATACCTCTATTGCTTGCAGTCAGAAGAACATCATACTAGTGGGCGATTTTAATTCTCATCATGTATCGTGCGGTTTCTGAATGGACACTTGTGGCAAACGCTTGTGGGATTGGGTTTTGTCAAATCATTTTTCTTGCTTCAATTCAACAGCACATACAAAGAACATACATTCATACATATAAACCTCTCTGGGGAGTTCGGGGTCAGTCGCAATCTGCCCTAGGTCTTGCGTTTTCTACCTTGAGCATTTCTGTCACGTCCTGGAAACTGTTGAGTCCGGAACTAACAGTGATCACTTCCCTATAATTTTTGAACTGCTTACCACGTTAACTAGTTTAGATAGTCATGTGCGCACTTTCTATATTTACGCAAAATTTAAAAACGTGTTAAAATCAGCTTTAAACGCTCAGGAGGGGACTTAGAGGGATATTAAAGTAATGAGCCCGTGTTCAATTCTAAAACAATGATAAAAAAGTTTAATTTGTTGTACAATCTGCTAAGAGTGGATCATATTGTCTCTGGTGGAATTATGATTACGAGCGAGCTCTTAGACGTAGAAAGGCTGCGTGGAAAACACTTTTATATAAACAATGATCTGCTAATTGGGCTGATTGTACGTATATAGCTACTACATTTATACTCACAGTCTCAAAAGCTAAGGAGGATCATGATTCTAAGCACTACACATATCTTTCGAAGCCTAACAATAAAAAAGCCCTGTTTAATTTTATTCGATTCCGTAAAGTTAGCCGGCGCCAGTGAACATCGGCTCTGTCGTTCTATAAACAAAATAATGATCAGAATCAGTTGAGAAAATTGCTCAAGGACTTGCAAGATGTTTCAAGCATAAATTGCCGATAGGACTAAAGAAACCTTCCTCGGGAGACCACTTTGTAAAAATAACAGCGACAGAGCTTGAAGACATTATTAGATCGTTACCGCGTCAGCCCCAGGTCCAGATGGCATTACAACAAGAATGCTAAAAGTTTTGTTTGCTTATGCGCCTCAGGGCTTACTGAGCAAAATAATTTCCTCTCTCACAATACATAAAGACGGTTCTGGCACAGCTACACTTCCGAAGCTTCAGAAAACCCTAATACAAGTAACTCATCTCATTCGGCGCAAAACCACCCAAAGAAGAGGACTTAAAGAGCAAGAAACCATCCAATTAATTCAAGCACTCCTTATAAGCCGGATCACATATGGCACCCCGTATCTACTCCTCAAGAAAGCTGAAATTGAAAAACTCAACATCGTCATCAGAAAAGCAATCAAGAGCGCACTAGGAGTTCCCAGTACGACCTCAACCACGACACTCAAACTTGGCCTCCATAACACCTGTGAAGAAATGAGGGAAGCCCACAGAGCCAGCCAGCTGGAACGCCTTAAGCTGACTCAAACAGGCAGAGCAGTAGTTCGCAAACTCGCATACAGCGAAAACTTCATAGCAGACTCAGACGCGAAAGTCCGATTGCCGTCACTTCTTCGTGACTCTATCTCTGTCCCTCCAATACCTCGTAACATACATGCAACGTACCACAAAGACAGAAGAGAAGTAAGAGTTAGAGCGCTCAGCAAGAAATACTCGAAGAACTTCAACACGAGACATACAGATGTGGCAAAACACCCAGATGGAAGAGCATACGCAATTACCGTGACGAACAACCAAGGGAATGAGCTAGTCGCTGCCACCATACCGGCCCGAAATTCAGAAACGGCGGAGGACGTGGCCATCGTCGTCGGCATCGCCACATGCAACGACACAGCAATTACCTTGAGCGACTCGCAAATGGCATGTAGAAACCCTACGAAAAGGCCGAATTTCTGCCGCAGCAGTGAAGATTCTAAAACAAATAACAAGATGTCAAAAGCTACCCGAAACCTACGTCGCATGGAACACAGGCCACGAACACCTGGCAGGAAACGAAGCAGCACATGCTGTAGCCCGAGAGCATACCAGCCGAGATTTCCTGCCGCACGGTCTCCGGAAAGCGACGAGGGTGGAGGACATTCCCATCAACTACGCCGAAATATTGCAACATTACCGACTGGAAAGAAAGCAATATCCTCTACCACATCCAAAATTAAGCAATGAAGAAGCTACCGTCCTCCGCAGACTGCAAACATGCACCGGATTTATCATTATCATAAAATTATCATGCACCGGATGCACCCCACTAAATTCTCATACATATGCCGATATTGTGATGTACCAGACACCTCCCAACACATGGTGTTGGTGTGCCCACACCGCGAGAAAAACAGTCGGGATGATGCTTCAGAACCGTTACAAGTGATCGAAGAAACGTGGGAGGCAATGTTACAGGCACAGAGCCTGGAAGATCAGCGAAGTCTGGTGGAGCGGGCCCGGGCTGCGGCATTAGCCAACGGCTTTCTGCACTAAGAGAGCCGCCCACCTAGGGCGGCTCTCTTATAATAAACGTTCATTCCTCCTCCTCTCAAAAATTCATGGGTTCCAAGAGAGTGGAGAGTAGCTAGAATTATTCCACTGTTGAAGAAAAAAGCAGCTGGACTTGACTTAAACAACATAAGACCAATTTCTCTTACTTCCAATGCCGTCAGACTAATAGAAAGAGTTATTCAGGGCCATATAACAAATTTTATGCAGGATGATACACTTCTCAGTCCTTGTCAGATTGAATTTCGTCTCGGCCACTCCATATGGTGCGTCCATGTAGATTTAGAGAGCCGCATTAAACTTGCTCGCCGCAAACGAGGGTATGCAGCTTTGGTGACGCAGGTGTAGCAAAAGCATACGATTCTGTAGAATATTGTATTCTACTTGATAAGCCACAGTTCACGAATTTTCCGAAGTATATAACCACATGGATGTATCAATTTATAAGGGATAGAGAGTTTTATTTTTACCAACGCGGTATATCGACGTCTAAACACAAGCAGACTAGAGGTGTACTACAGTTTGCCGTTCTTTCCCCTAGCTTATTTAACATTTTTCTAAGTACAATTCCTTTGTCTCTGGAAGTACATGTGTATGTTTATGCGGAAGATGTCGCATTTTTTACATTCGCAAATAATATACATTCTATACACCAGTCGTTGCTGAATTACTTAGGAATGCATAAGACATGGCTAGAGGCGTTATGTATGTCATTAAATATTAGCAAAGGTGCGGTATAATTCTTTTCTTTAACTGCACAGGTTCGTATATCTTTACAATACCGACAGGAAATCATTCTTCAAGTTGACGCAGTCAAGTACTTTGCTGTTATTTGCGATGGCAAGCTCACCTGGCACAGTCACACTGAACATTTTAAAGCAAAGGCAGAACGTGCCGTAGCTATGCTTCGCCGGCTCAGCCACCGTCGCTCTGGACTACGCAGGGATACCTTTCTGATGATATATAAGATGTATGTCCGGCCTATATTAGAATTCAGCTGCGCAGTATTTTCCGGTGGTCCCACTTACAAAATTAAACCTCTCGTACTTTTAGAAAGGGAAGCTCTATGATTATGCTTTAGGTTACCTAGCTTTGTTGCTAACACTGTTTTAGATAAGGAAACTCCTATACCCATCCTAGATTGCAGCTTCCGCACGCTTCCGGTTCAGACGTTTTTAAAAATTTGACATTTTAAAAAGACGTGCGCAATATGTAATTATCACTGGACCTAGTGAGTTTCTTGAAGTATCGTGGTCGAGATTATGCAGCCCACAGATAATATTTGTGCAAGCACAGTTACAAAATTTGTATGTGTCCACACGCCAAGTTTGTCATTCAAATGATGCCTTAACAGACTTCGAAATTGAGTTCGAGGACACATTTCCAAATCACGCTAAATTATTACCAAGCAGACATGTAATTATTATTTTACACGACCACCTACACTAGCGAGCTACTGACAATGTAATAGCTACTGACGCTTCTTTGTGCAATGAGAAAGCAGGAGCGAGGATCTTCTCAATCTCTTCATTGGTCTTACTCCCTTCGCCTTCCCGACTTCACAGCCATATTTCAGGGAGAATCATTAGCGATTATATTAGCATTACGAAAACTTCCCCAAAATAACCCATTAACTGTAATTGCGACCGAATCGCTATATGTATGTACAGCACTTACTGCATATTCAAATTCAAGAATTCAACGAACATGTTGTTCGATGGTACCTCCTTATTTACGGAAAGTATGTTTGCTTTGGGCACTGGAACATCGTGGCTTGCACTTGAACGAAATGGCTGATTCACTCGCACGAGCATCCCTCAATGGCCCTATCATATCTGTCTTGCCAACATCAGCTTATGTCACCGCGGCTAGGTACAGAAATTTCTCTATGTCACAAAATTCCGCAATATCTATGTTAACACCGTCTTCTGAATTCCACCATCTTGGCTTCCCATGGAATAATAATTGGTGTCCTTCAAGGCGATTGGAAGTTTCCTTTACAAAATTGAAATGTCGTATACCGCCTCTAAATTTTTACTTACAAAGGTCTGGTCTCGCTATGTCCCTTCTATCTTCTTTTTGCAATGCACCTGAATCTATCGATCATTACTTTCTCTCGTGCCACCAATTTTCTAGACAAAGAAATCTATTAGAAAACTCATTTAGCAAACTTGGGCTATCGCTAACCTCGCCAACCATTCTTTCTTTTGGGGCAACTTCACTGGGCTCCAGCCATAGGAATGCTTTTCTTGCAGTTTACAATTTTATTAGAGAGACAAAAAGGGTACCTTGTAGAATTTCTAAAATCTTCAATTATTTCTATTATTTCCTTTCTTTAACTTAGTTTGTCAAAATTACATTTCTTTAGTCCCACGCTCTACTATTCAAATCTAGTTTTGCTTTAATTCTAAAGATGCGGGAAATCGCCTGCTTCTTGGCCAATCCCCCATAGCGGGTATGCGCCATAGGGGGTACGCGCCAGTGCGACAAGATACATCGGCGGACGGAATTCGGAGGAAGACTGCCTGGGGTGCGGAGAGTTACGCTCGTGGGGCCTCAAGGACCCCAGCGTATACAAGGCCTTCACCCAGTCGCATCGAAGCTTTCCCCATGGCCTAGTGCCTACTGGGAACGACGTAAACAGGGACCTTTTGAAGAAGGCTGCTGGGGTGCGGAGGCACGGGCTCGACGGGCTCCTGGACCCGGGCTCACAGAGGCCTCCACACGGACGCATTGTGGTTTCCCGACGACCCGTGGCGTCTCTCCCGGTGTTGCGGAGATACAGATACATTGAGATACATTGATACCGGACCAGGGAATACCTCGGGTAACAGAATATAAATATCTTGTTATATAAATAAACGAAGGCAATATATATATGGAAACACAGGAAAAAACAATAACAGTGAAGGGGAAGAGAAATGCAGCCATAATGAAGCACAGAGCGCTATGGGGATACAATAGGTACGAGGTCCTCCGAGGTATGTGGAGAGGTGTAATGGTTACAGGACCTAATTTTTGTAAATGCGCTTGTTTGCGTTAAATCAGGGGTACAGTCGGTACTCGACGCGAACCAAAGGTCAGTGGGTCACCTCGCATTGGGCGCTCACGGGAAGAATACAAATGAAGCTGTGCAGGGTGATATGGGCTGGACTAGCTTTGAAGTGAGGGAAGCTCGCAGTAAAATTCAGTATGAAGAATGGCTGAGGAATATGGAAGAAAGTAACTGGGTGGGGCGAGTGTTCAGGTATCTCTACTGGAAAAACATGGATTCACAGTGGAGGAAAAGAACTAGGAAGCTTACCAGCAAGTATGCGGCCTGTAGGGTGGGCAACCCAGCAACAAAGAAGGTCAAGCGGAAAGTCAGAGAGGCTGAAATAATCTCATGGGTGGCGGCAATGGAAAACAAACCTGCCATGAGTAACTACTTAAGAGGAAAAAAACGAAATCAGGAAAGAAAAAAAATTATGATAACTCAAAGGGAAGCTCATTACTTTTCGAAGCGAGATCGGGATGCCTTAAAACACGCACCTATAAAGCGAGATATAAGACGGAAGAAGAAGCATCTGCTTGCTGCGGTAAAGCTAGGGAGACTATGGAGCATGTTTTATTGGAATGTGAAGACGTCTACCCAGCGGTCGATTTAGGTGCCACTGGCCTCCTTGAAGCACTTGGGTACAGCGAGAGCAGTGGAAAAGTAAACATGTCCGCAATAGGCATTAGTAAGAGGCGATTGGAGGATTGGTGGAAGAAAAGTAGGGAAATGACAAAAAACGGAGACGTACGAAGGCACAGTTCGAAATAGGGGATCAGAAAATTTGGGTTGGGTGGTTCATAGTGTTTTTTCTGTTTTATTGTTTAAGCTAGGTAGGACATTAGGCAGTACAATAGTGAGAGGTTGGTGGTACAACCCATGGCCGGTTACAAAGAGGACGCTCATAAGATCCATCCGTCCGTCCGTCCGTCCGTCCGTCCGTCCGTCCGTCCGTTCATCCATCCGTCCGTCCGTTCATCCATCCGTCCGTCCGTTCATCCATCCATCCATCCATCCATCCATCCATCCATCCATCCATCCATCCATCCATCCATCCATCCATCCATCCATCCATCCATCCATCCATCTATCCATCTATCCATCCATCCATCCATCCATCCGGAGACGGGGTGGCGTTTCGACGACCAGACAGCCACACGGCTCGGCCGTTCTCGAACGTCGGCGAGCGTCACTGTGCTGCCTACGTCGTCGAGACTTCTAACCGAGATAAAGAAACAACCGGTGAGGAGGAGGAGGAGGAAGTAAACTTTATTGCTCTAGAAAGAGTAAGTCAGCGGTCGGGCCGGATGTCTTCATCCTCTATTGGTTGATGACGACCTGCGGCCTGCATGGTTGACGCCCCTATTCCAAGGCACCACTGAGCGTGGCTGCTCGTCGGGCATGATCCACCAGCCTCCGTTGGAGGCTAGGGTCGTCGCTGGAGAGCACGCTCTCCCACTGCTCCGCACTCAGATTTTCTATTTTGTGGAATCCCTTATTCGTATTGCGGTGAACGTTTTCTTTCCACAGTTCTGATGAGATGAATGCGGACTCTTTGGTTAACTCTGTACATTTGCCAGTACTGCGTTAAGCCACAAGTTTACATTTTGAGCTTGTGCGACATCTTGCATGCCCTCTGGACTTCCGCGCTGTGATCCCCTTCTTGTCAATCCATGTTGTGATTTTGTAGACTCAACGCCATAACGCTGTTTGCCACTGCTTTGATTTCTGTTTTGTAGAGTGTGCTCTTTGCGTGTCTTAAGCTGCAGCTGGCTGTGTCCATTTCTGGAACTGAGGCACACAACTCGGCCTGTTGAACAAGACACGAACCAATTTGTTACAACAAAGACATGGCTGACGAAGGCTAGAGGTCGCATTTTGAAACGTCGGTAACAAAAGCTAATTGTTTCCTTCTGGACCCTTTCCAACGGTTTAATGCTAGCCAGTCTATACGGATCCCATGCCACAACGCCATAATAAGGGAAGGGATAAGCTGTCAAATTGACTTTGAAGTCAGTTTCCCTAACGGTATCTTCAAGTGGTCGCCTCCATCCTCCGGCACAAAGTCACGCGCATCCAGTGTTCCTCGGAACTCAGAGGACAAGTACGCAAGCCGAACGTGTGACTCGCTCTCGGAGGACGAAATGGCAGAGGCGAAACCACGTGACCAGAGCGAACGTCAGAGTTTGCCTATGCTCCCGGAGCCTCCGGCAAGAACGGCGCACTTGCCGGCGGGAAGACCGTTTGTTGAGACGCCAGCACGCAGCGGCCCACGTCACGGTGAACCGTCGCCGACGCAAGTCCGTTTTCACGCGCGTTTTGCTAAGTCACTGCTTTGAGCGGCGTCAATTCGCATCGCTCAACTTAAGCCTACCTACAGCTTTCCTTTCACTTTTTATCTAGTTTCTTTCTCTAGTTAGGAGTAGCTCTGCTTCGATCCGAAAGAGCAACCAGTAACTGCTCCGCACCAGACGACGCTGCGTAGCTGGACAAGAAAGTTTTCTCCTAGCCCTCTGCGCACACAGACGAACGGTGCATCCGGGCAGATCTGCCTTGGCCACCGCGGCAGCCTCGAACTTTCCGCGCCCCGTCACCGCCGGCGTCGCGTGCGGGGTATGACTGCGAGCGGAACAGGAAAGGCTAGGCTAGAGTATAACGGCAGTGTGCTGCGGCGACAGGCAAGTGGCGCTCCCTCTCGCGCCTTTTCTTTCCGGCACTTCACAACAGCCGCGGTGCCTTCCGGCAATGCGGCGGCCTCGAATACTCCACGGAACTGCACAGCGCGCCTCTGGTAATTGAATTCCTAAACGGGAAACGCACACTTCACGGTGAAGCATCCGCGACGGCGTCGGGCGCTGCGCGCGGCGCCGGAGGCCGTGACAGCCAGCCGGCGGATGAGTTTTCACCCGCTAAAGTTGTGTGTTTGCCCGCAGTCAACGTTCACCGGGGAGCGGGAAGACAAAACTTACATTCAGATCCGCGTACCCACAATTTCAATACATCCTTCTCCTTCCTCTCTTTTTCTTTTTGGTGGGGAAGGGGAGAATGGCGATAATACTTGGTGTTCCGAGTATGAGAAAGTGACACGTGGGCTTTCTGACTCTGCAAAGCCTGCTTGCGGTGTTTTGACGCAGGAGACTGTTATACACTTGCATGCGTATTCGTATTCAGCCATGTTCCTAATTCGCCGGAGGGCGGTATGAAAACTTCAGCGTTAGGCTGTGTTGTCTAGTTAACCGGTTAAGGTAAAAAAAAATAAATAAGCCAGCTCTTTGTGGCACTTTGCTTGCCGATTCCGGCAGACCTTCAAGCCAGCACTGTATACTTGGGCGGTGCATTAGCGCGAAAAGCTGGCGTAGCGTCACGGGTCTCAGCTCACAACTGCCACGTGCTAACCTTAGGGATGCACTGGTGTTAAAAGAAACCGGAGATGACTGTCTGACCACGTGCTTCGCACCCTGCTATAGCATAATGGCCAGGGAAAATGTTACGCAAGAACTACAGACAAATGCACAGGGTTAATTCACACGAGGTGTTACTGAACATAAAGGATACTAGAAGAATTTTAGTGCTGCGCCAATGCCGACGCGGTCCTAGCCTTAACCATGGGCGAAGAACAGCTGTAATTGTGCGGGACGAGTGGTGAGTGAAACATCACGCGATAATGTGAGTTGTTCTATGGTTCATTGCGTTTTGCTTCATTACGCGTTGACTGGACAAGGGTGAGGCATAATCGACAGATTGAGAGATCATCATACGCAAGCACAGGCACTAGCGGGGTCCCATCATCTGCAAGACTGCTGCAAGCGATGCCAGTGCTCTGACTGCACACGTAAAGCAAAAGAGAGAAATACAGGGCGATACATGGAACTCATTGCATAACAAAGGCGCCTTACAATTGTCTACGCGCTGCCCCTAAAGAATCAACTCCGACCCCCCTCAAAGCACCCCCCTCAAACATATATATATATATATATATATATATATATAGAGAGAGAGAGAGAGAGAGAGAGAGAGAGAGAAGGAGATAGAACCGACTATTTGTGTGTGCGATTTATGTATGTATGTTACACGCCTGCGACAAGTGGTCCGACACATGCGCTGTGCTTTCAGGATATAAGTTTATTTATGTATTTATTTATTATACCCGCAAGTTACAGTTGTACATTACAGAGGGGAGTCACAGTGGTAAAATTACACACACACACACACACACACACACACACACATATATATATATATATATATATATATATATATATATATATATATATATATATATATATATATATATATATATATATATATATATATATATATATATATATATATATATATATAATATGTATATAGTAGCAAATAAGACAACGTTAATTATAGAACAAATAAATAAAATACAATAAGCAAATACATTCAAAGCAAACATCCATGACAAAGCAGGTGAAAGTTAACGATTAATAATAATAAAAAAAAGAACTGTCCCGAATTGTGGCGTGCCACTTCTTGCGATGTATTTTTCAAGACAGTAAAATCAGTTGAAGGAGAGCCATAATTTTCGTCCCGTCATCCTTCTTGTGTGCTTCTAAGGGGCTTAATTTCCCACCCATATGTTAAATATATCTCAGGTGTACAAGTTTCAATCATCCCAGCTTTCTTCTGCATTAAGTTCAACTCTCCGGATATATCGCGCGCCATCCTTTCCAGTCGCCTTTGCAAAAATGAAGTGATGCAGGTGCCTGTCGCTGCAACAATGAATGCAGCGCACGCTGACGTATTTTAACGTCCTCTTTGCACGTAACCGCTGGAATTGCACTATCAAGCGGCAACTGCAAATAAAATTTTAACCTCGGAGACCACCTCTAGGATTTCATCAGTTGCTCAAGGTAACCGTTTTGGACCAAGATAAATTTCTTAAACTGGCAGAAATCTTGCTGTAGGTCTTTTTCCTCTTCAGTGGAGGCATACGCGCAGCGTAAGCACACGGTTTCTCGAAATATAGCCAAAGCACGACAAATCGTGAAAACGAGTTTGCTACAAGCAACAACAGGTTCGCGGCAAGGAAGCAAAATGGACAAGGAGCAGTTCACGGGGTGTCACGAAAAGAACCAAAAAGGTATGTGAAGTCGAAGGCTGCACTGACGCAAAGCACAGGCGCACCATTTCCTCGAACCATGTAACGGGAGAATAGCGTCTTGGGCGGCCGTAAATCCTGTGCAACGAGTATTGCCAGCGTACGCTGTTAACTCTAGCTGTTAGCAATCCCTTCTATTTCTCCCTCGCTTTAGAGTCGTGCGAGCCTCCACTACACCGTGGGGACCTGAGCATGGGTGGGGACGGAGACGTAGGATGTAGTTCAAGCTTCTACGCTGCTAGGACTGCTTTGTAATTTGTACTTTTTTCAGGGAAGCGCAAGAGTGCAATGCTAGGCGAAAATACTAGACTCACATAAAATATGCCTCCTTAAAACGCTTACCGGGCGTCCTGCGACAGACAAGCTAACTGTAGCTCTACGCCGTTACTCGAAGTTTAGAAATGCTGCTTATGCATCCCAAATCAAAGGTCAATTTGAGAGAGAGACAAAAGGGGAGGGAAGACAGAGAGGTTAGCCAGTGCAAGTACAGGCTGACCACCCTGCGCTGGGGAAAGGGGTAAAGGGAATAAAAGGTGAAAGAAGAAAAAAAATTGAGAAAAATTCACACAATAACGCGATGCTACGTGCTACAACATTCAAAGACAATCGCATAATTCACAAGCCTTTAAAAACTTGAGCGGTGCCCTTCACGCCTTGAATGCTGAAAACGTCTGAAGGGTCAATTTAGTGTAACTGTAATAACGAGGGCGGTTTTTTTACGTCAACAACGCGACGAAAGAATTACTTAATAAGACATAGGCCAGAAGTATATAGATGCAACTACAGCGTTAACCATTAGTTCCGTAAGAAAATGCCATTATCATTATAGTAACCTTCGTCATCATCATCACCGCCACCTTCACCATCATCGTCGTTATCATCATCAGTAATTCACCCTGCAAGACGAAGGCCTTTCTCTGAGTGATTTTCGATTACCGCTGTCTTGCACCAGCTGATCTCCTCCTGCGATTGCAAATTTCCTAATCTCATCACACACCCCAATTTATTGCCGCCCTTCAATGCGTTTACCTCTTTTTGCACCCTTTTTTGTAGATCAACGGTTATCTGCGCTACAAAGCTTGCCGATGACAAATTAAATGAATAGTACAAAGCATTGCTTGTTACTGCTCAAGAAACATGATTCCTTGTCGAATACTAATGACATAAGTGGAGGATTTGCTCACACGGGTTCCTGCTGAATGAATAGCTAATGAATGAACGCTGTGTTCCTGAGTAATTCTAGCCTGCGCCTTATCAAGAAATTTATTTTCTTAGTTGTTGTCGTTTTCCTCGTAGTTATTCACCCCATATATTGCATCGTTTCGTCGTGACGAAGTCCGCTGACGGCCAATACGAATGCATTTCTTCTTTTTCGAATTTCATTTCAACTTAATGGCGTTTGGTCTTTCGGAACGGGGTCAGGATTTTTTCTGTTTGCGTGCAGGAAAAAGTTAGCACATTAATAAGTGCTATGTTGTCTCTTTAAGGAACGCGGAAATTCTGTACTCGTCAGTATTGCCGACCGGAGCAGCAGACATCATTGAGCGATGCCGTTCACCACTCGTGGCGGCGCTTACTCAATTTTCCCAGAAACAATGGCGAAAACACATGCAAAATAAAGGACAACATACCTAATCGAGACCCACGCGAAAATAATTCAAAGAATATTGTTTTACCAAGCGCGCATCTTCCGGTAGAGGGAGTTTTAAGCAACAACCCCCCAAAACAGCAGCAACAGCAACAACTGTGTGCCACAAGTTGTAACCACATTCATTCAGCAATGAAAAGATTAAAAATTGCGGCGGCGTATTCCAAGGCAATTCTAGCATTTCAGCGATACGCGTGCCTTGAGGCCCGTAAGCTATCAGGCCAGCGGGTTACGCGTGTTGTGAGTAGATAATTAGTTTGTTTAATGTTTTCTTCGTCTCACTGCTTTTATATCATTCCTGATGCTACAGGGTGATATTCCTTTTTTCACTATAGAAGTTCTTTTTATAAAAGGGCTAAAAGCGCAGCAAACATAGCGTTGTTGCCAACGAGTTCTTAGGCGAGATATACTTTCCCGCTAATAACGTTAGCCTCAGAAGACTAATGAACTAATATTTACTAATAAACTTGTTTATTAGTGCTTAGCTGCTCTTGTACAAATATCGAATCTGAAGGCAGCCACATTTTATAGCTCCTTCTTTAAGAAAAAGAAATATTGATACTCTCACCTAATTCGAGATATTTATACTCGAATTTCAACGGTAAATCCAGTCAATATCGAAACCAAGTACCGCGGGAGCACAGAAAAGGCGGCCCCTCTGTAATAGACAGCTTTAGCATAGCGTTTGCAACCAAACGTAAACGCATTGCGTACGTTAAGAAATAGCGTCGTCCTTACTGCTCATGCTCCGAACGTTATTGCGTTTCGGTGGTTTACGTGCACTATGATAACGTACGGTATTTTGCGAGTTTAACGTTCGTAATGTTTACGGACGCTAAGAAATAGTGTTCTCGAACGTGGCGGCGCCCATGGCTCCCGCTTCAGCGTGAATTCTCGTGATGGCTGTGCTCTCACTCGCATCGATCGCCAGTAACAATAGTAATGAGCTTTCGCTTTCTCTAAAATCGTCTGAAAGCTTAGTTATGAGCACATAGCGCGTCGATTTTCTGAGATCGTTCGGCGATTCTGGCGCCCGTAGGCCTAATGGAACGCCTCCACATAGAAACAGCAGGATGGTTGTTAATGGACCGTCTTGGCTTGAATACGTTCGGCACGAGGCACCAGGCGGCGCCCTGTCTTATAACGTCTTCTTTGTGTCTGCGTTTCCGTACGGTAAACTAAATATCTTGCAAGGACGCGCACCGCAACGCTATTCTAAAACTGTCTATTATGTCAGACCGAAACGCCCTGTGGCGACATCCGCAGGAAGTTTGAAACCGAACGTCTCGGACTAGTTGCGGCAGCTACTGAAATGGCACGCTTTGTCCTGCAAGGATGCGCGGTTGTGTGTCGGGTCAGAATTTGCCGCGGCATGCTATCATTCAAACTTCGCCCCGCACTTATTTACGGGGCGTTGCCGTCTGACGCGCAGCCGGATGCTCGCAATGTCGACATTTCAAGTCGACATTGCCTCGACTGAGCTTTGGAATTTGATGAGGAATATTTCGAATTACGTAGGTGCCATTTTCAAGAGTTTGAAAAGAGTACCATTGTTTTCAAATCTGTTATTTAGACAACGGCTCCTATAGCACTAGTAAAAAGAAGTTCATTAATAAATGTTGGGTACTTTGCCTTCTGAACCTCAGGTTCACAGCGGAAAAGTGGTCCACCTCGCCTAAGAGCTCGTCTGCAAAAAGGTCAACTGCGATCGCTACCTTTTCTTTTTTTCATATAGAAAAAATCTATACGGTCTAAAAAAATACACCTTGTAAATTACATTACAATTCGAGGTTGCGGGATCGAATCCCGGCCACAGCGGCCGTATTTTGATGGAGGCGAAATGCGAAAACATCCGTATACTTAGATTTAGGAGCACGTTAAAGAACCCCAGGTGGTCGAAATTTCCGGAGCCCTCCACTACAGCGTGCCTCATAATCAGAAAGTGGTTTTGGCACGTAAAGCCCCATAATGTAATTTAATATTACATCACAATTAACATGCCAAGCATCATTAAACTTTCTCGCACCCTCCTCTCAGCGTCCTCTTACATTGGCGTCATTATAAAACGAGATTAAGGTTGAAAACAAGACGAAAACGAGATCAAGGTTCGCTTCATGGATGACGAGGACACTTTAAACTATTTTACGCCCTTAAGGGTGCAACAAAATCTAAATTAGCATGTACTTCACGCCCTCACAGAAAACAATAACGGTGTCATAGACTGGTTTACACGCTTTTGCAATCTTAAGGGTGTAAAATAGTTTGAAGTGAACGGCGAAATGTGGGGGCTAAAAATATTTCCGCGTCATTTTTTTTTTCTTTCCGGCAAAGAAGTGCAAGAAGTGCCATAAAAAAAGTTTGTGTTTGCGCAGAAAAACTACGCCCAATGAGTGAAGCGAAGGCGGAATGTCTAAGGAATTCTCGTCCCTCACCACTAGGAATTTTCGCTTACCAGCGCTGCGAAACTGAAGAACGACGGAACGCCCCTAAGGCCTCTAGATGAGCCCCCAAGAACCTCGGACGATGGCAAACTGAAAGCATTGTCGTGTTCCAAGGAGTGCGATTTCAATCAGTCGAAGTGGACCTCGCGGGGGTGGCCAGTGTGGCCGAAGACAGAGGCAGCCTTGCTCGGGATTGTTGGCAGTGATTAGAGCTTGTAGAAACTGGGACACCGCTGGCACACGTGGCTTTAGTCGCTCGAGGGAGAGAGAAAGACCCGAGAAGAGGAAGGCCAATACAGACGCGGCAAAAGCAAAGGCGGCAACGGCAGGCGAGAATACCGAAGAAAACATGTTCTACGACAGCCTTCTTGAGCCTTAGCTTGCTAGCAACACAACTGCCTACTGAGGAAACCTTCCGGTGTTCGCGTGGGTGTGTGTCTGATTGTGTGTGTATATGACAGTAGAGCTGATAGCCTAGCAGGCAAGCTACACGCTTAGGGAGCACGGACGTACCGTCACACTTGTGTAAATAACCAGCGACGTCGCGCTCCTGCAGTATCACGACCTATTTCGCAATGATCCCGAACTGGAAACACCTTCACACTCTGTGTGTCTTCTCTCGCACCATTTGCGTTTTTTGCGCGTTTCTGTGTGCACCTGAAACGAGGGGGCAACGTCACCGCCTTTCTCGGCGTTAATGGAGCTGCTGTTGCGTCAGAACTAAATCACCGGAGCGGGTTATTGCTGTCGTTTAATAGCTGTGACAAAACGAGAAGTGTAACCACTCAAGCGCCGGCTATACGAAAAAATCGCATATAAATATTTGTTTCGAGAAAGGAAAGTAGCTGAAACATATAGCAATGATTAAACCCTTGATACCACCTATTAGAAGTTAAAAAGAAACGCCAATACTTTGATAACAAAATAGCTATACGCTAATCGGTTGGAATATACAACCAGCATATTCGCCGCAATAGGTTATTGGCTATGTGGCGTGGTGCTGCTGAGCTCGAGGACGCGGTTTCGATCCCAACGGCGGCTTCCACATATGAGGGCAAAATGTAAGAACTCTCGTGTTGTTATGCGCGAGTACGCGTTAAAGAACCCTATGCGGTGAAAATTATTTGATATGCGCAGCATATCGTTAATAAACTAGGCCTCCGTAACGTTACCAGCAATAGACGTCCGAATAACTCACGAGGCGAAATTTTTCTCTCAGGTTGTGCGTATCAGCAATGGTTCCTTGGTTATGTCGCCATCATCCCAGAAGGATGTTAGGGCTGAAGTCGAATATGTGTAGCAGTAGTGGCGAGGCGTCAACAGCGCGGCCAGATTTTAGCACAAGATATTAATGGAAACAGCTTATCGAGCCTCTTGTTTGCGTTGTTAATTCATTCATTGCGTGGCTCCTTCCATGTATTTCACCTCACAACTACGCCCGAGTGATTACGTGAATGTTGTCTCTAATGTGTCTAAGGTAAAAAAATAACAAGAAAGCCAGTGCGTGCGTGTGAAAAGGAGAACGCCCCAGGAGGTATAAAAAAAATTCTGAAAGTGCAGCCCCCGCGAATTCTTACCAGCAGTGGTGAAGCCAACGCTTGTCTCTACTTTTGCAATGGTGCAGAACTAGCTTGACCTGTTCAACTACTCTTGCTCAGTTAAATACATGTAAAATGTAGGCAAAGTGAAAATTGAGTTTGTTGTTTCGAGCTAAAATATTGTCACTGGCTGGGCAGGGATATCATGATCTATACAAGTTGCCAAGACGTTCAGACTTCATTTTAAAACGAGTGACACCAACGGGTACATCCAGAATATATACCTATAAAGCAAAATTGACGTAATAAAGCCGCTGGCGGCAAGAATAAACCGCTTCCTGTTTTTCCCGATATGGTAACGTTAATCGATTTCTCTAGTAAGATGGGGGTGGCCGGCTTCACCTTTAGGGACATCATCTCGTCTGCAGAATTTTTTAGCGTTTATTGAAGGCCTCCTTAGAACGCCCGGCCGTAAAGGTGAAGTAAGAGGCAAGAGTAAGGGGGGACACAGGAAGCCTTGCAAATTACTTATCGCAGAAGGTGGCTAGTTTTGTTGTTTTATTTGCTTTAAGTCAATGCGGTTGCTGGCGAGACACCAAGACACTCCATTACTGAGAGTGATTAATTGCCCGTCACCGCACACTGTGCACAAGAACGTTCCACTAGGATTAGATGGAATACTTTAGGCCTACTTCTCGCCGTGGTTCAGCGGATATGGTGTTCTGATACTATGCATGATCTCTCGGTACTGATTACTGCATGCAGCGGATGAATGCCTGCATTCTGATCAGACAACGTCAGGAAACCGCTTGTGTTATGAGATTTAGGCGTGCGCTAGAGACTACGGGGGTCAAAAATAATTTAGAACATTCTATTACTGTTCCTCGTTGCCGAGTGTGTAGCTTTCGAACGCAAGAATCAATCAATCAATCAATCAATCAATCAATCAATCAATCAATCAATCAATCAATCAATCAATCAATCAATCAATCAATCAATCAATCAATCAGTCAGTCAGTCAATCAGTCAGTCAGTCAGTCAGTCAGTCAATCAATCAATCAATCAATCAATCAATCAATCAATCAATCAATCAATCAATCAATCAATCAATCAATCAATCGAATAACGAGGATTGCATTGCTCATGAAAATTTTAAAAATATATCGTTTTGAAATTCATGGCGCCTTTATCTTTTATTTATGAATTCGCCTTTTTATTTCATGGATGATACACGCGCAACTATGTTCCGGTAATTTATGTGCCATAATATGTCCATGGAATCTGTAACAAAATGCCTCCAATCGCTAGTCAGCGTAATATATGATGTAGCCGTGGGGCATGCTGTAAAGTTGGCCAAACGTTAATTCAAACTCGGCCTTTTAAGCACCGGGATGGGGATTATTTCTGCTTGCCATCGCGATAGTCAATGTCTCTAGTGCGGTACAATCAAAATACAAAACTTGGAGTAAAAATGCTGATACAATCCCATTTTAATTTTTAATGTTTTCGTGATGTGGTTGATGCACAAAACGATGCAACACAGGCGACTACACCTGACAAGCTAAGAAAAACCAGACCAATGTACGCTACATCTTCAAAAATAATGAAATAAATGGCTAGAGGCCTTGTTGCGCTTCCTAAATGGCTTGCCACGAGGTTTCTAGCTTAGGCGTGTAACATTTTAGCTGTATTTATCTCACGGTGAAGCAATGTTATCGCGGTACCATGTCAAGAACAAGCACTGCTCATGTGATATTTTAGTTGCATGTGTTTTTAACGGTGCGGCGTCTTCCCTAGAAAATTTTTTTCTAGTTTTAACTTCTAGCTTGCGGCCATTATATGCAGGTACGAGCTACTCACGCATAAATGGCTGCAATTTCATCTTTATGGACTCCATAATTGTTCATTTAAGCGACTCTGTAAGACAGGGCGATGGATAGTGCTTGGGCACGGGACTACCTTTACATGCTGAAGAAATGAGCTTGACGCGAGGCTTATCGGGGCAAGGAATGGCGCTGTAAAAGCTCTGCATGAACTGGCGAAGCTGCTCCTGTACTTCAATGCCCATGCGCATTTTTGGGAATGCGTTGCAATTAGTCGACGTGGCCGAGAAAGTCCCTTCCCCCGCCCCACACACACACACGCACACACGCGTGTGCATGTGGCACATACCCAGTCAGCGGCACTCAGTGGCACATACCCAGTCAGCCACGGGGGCGTCAACGAAGTTCTTTGAAGAGCGGCGCTCACCTACTGGCACATACCAAGTCACCCAAGTTGGCATCAAAGAGATTCATTGGAGACCATCACAGACCGAGTGCTACTTACCCAGTGCTCGGTGGGCGTCAAAGAGTTTCTTCGAACAGCGATACCTACCCATTCCCGCAGCCACAGTGAGCTCCGTCGGCGTGAAAGAGGTTCGTTGAAGAGCAACACGTACGTACACATTGGTGCATATTCAGTGACCCAAGTTGGGCCGAGGGTTGGTTTCGAACCCTGTTCTCTCAGCACAGCAGCCCGGTGCGCTACTCATTCGACCACGGAATACCCAGCGAAACAGCTGGCGCGAAATCGGTTCGATGGAAGGTGCGCGAAGCGCCCAAAAATGCTAACACAATAAAACGCAGCATCTATGGATGTGCACACGGATGACTTCAGCATCGCCAAGCAGCACAGACAAAGTCGATGTGGCAGTAAGCCACTAGAAACGCCTCCTCAGCTTGCGCTGCCATACCTGCATCAGAGGAGTTAGTTGTTCAATTCGGTTGGAAATGAGAAACTTCGTAGCAATATGAGCTAGATTTTAGGACATACGCTGACTTAGCCCAATAGTTTAAGTGCCACACTCCTTTATGTGCGTCCCATGACTCTGAGTGACATCCAATGAGAGGCGTGTAAGATTCTTGGTAAGCTAGAGCACGAGCACCCATGGTGAAGTACGCGGTTTCAAGGTGCCAATATTTTAGTGACGAGGAAAGACAAAAACGAACCTGAAACATAATTGGCCGGGGACCAAGAAATATGATCAAAAGGATATTTATTTAACGAATATATTCATGCAAGGAGGGCATAGATTAAAAATTATAATCATCAGCCTATATTTGCGTCCTGCAGTGGACGTAAATATAGCGATATCTGATAACCCCTCTCTTGCGCTAGCTGATTCCAACTTGCGCCTCCAAATTTCGTAATTTCATCACCCCACCTAGCTTTCTGCTGTCCTCGACTGCGCTTTCTTTCCCTTGGCACCTAGTCTGTAACTTTGATGATCCAGTGGTTATCTACCCTATCTACCCTACACATTAGCTGTCGCCGGCCCAGCTCCATTTGTTTTCTCTTAATTTCACCTAGATAGAGTACCGGCTATCCCCGTTTGCTCTCTGATACAAACCACTCGGTCTGTTGACGTAACGCGTAAGATTTTTCGTTCCATCGCTTTTTGCGCGATCCTTGTTCTCGAGCTTCTTTGTTAACCTGTACCTTTCTGCCCCATACGTTAGCACAGGTAGAATGCAATAATTGAACACTTTTCTTTTCAACGACAGTAGTAAGCTCAGTGTAAAGATTTGTAAATGCCTGCCGTATGCACTCAAACCCATTTTTATTCCTCTGTAAGTTTCCTTCTCGTTGTCAAGATCCGCTATAAGTAATTCACCTAGATAATCGAACTACTGTGCAGACTCTAAGGCTGGCTGGGGACCCTGAATTCTCCTTCCCTTGCAAGGCTATTGAACGTTATACTTGTCTTCTGCATATTAATCTTCCGCCACAACTGATGTATAGGTCAGCTAATACGGATTGCGGAATTGCTGTCTGCCAACGTCTTACACGCTATACTGCACAAGACCTTAGCTGTTCTTCAAGCTCATTCTATCGTATTTGTAAAGATGTTGTTTAGCAGTTACGAGAACTTAAATGTATCTGCAGCATTATTGAAGAATTTTTCCGTCTGCATATCATTTTTAAAGGGGTCCTGAACCATCCCTCGGGCTTGGTGAAATAACATATTCCGCGGGTAGCATACGCTGCTGTGAACATCTCAGTTAAGTTCTGCTGTCATACGCAGAGCGTGAAGCTCGCAAGCGGACCGCGAAGACACCTTTCTCTCAAACGCTCTCTTTCCAACAGAAGCCCCAATCCTCACTCTCTTCTAGACGCACTATTTCGTCATTGGACGCACTGTTTCGTCATTCCCTTAGACGGCTGCTATTGGCCAATCGCTGACACCAAGCTACGGTGGGCTACATGGCGTAGATATACTGCGGCCGCCGCGGGGTACCGCCACGAGTCCACTGGCTAAGCGCACTGCGGTTCGCTGAGGACAACCGCGTTTGGCTTACGTTTGCATAAAGCGTCGTAGGCAACAAAGGCGGAAGTCGTCGAGTTTACGTTAACATCCAAAATGAAATTGGAACTGCGCGCCACGGTGACATTTAGAAGGCAGAGCCTTGTGGGCACGCCCCACTACGCCGTAGCCTTCGCAGTGCAAGGCATTAAAGAAGGAACAGAGCACAGCGTAGACCGTGTTTGATTGCCAATAACTCCGCTTATGCTGAAGGCATTGAACAACTGTTTGCGGCAAAGTATTTCTGGAATAGCCTATTTTCATTTCAAATGCCTGTATCTACTTCGATAGAAAGTGGTTCAGCGCCCCTTCAACATTATATCGCAACGTGTAAGAAATTAAATGTTTCAAGGCCAACAATTGAAAAATAATTATGTGAGAAAATTAAAGAACATAGACACTCTGCGAGACAGCTACCTTTATGTCAACAAGAGCACTGACTACACTGCCGTGCACCTTTTTGTAGCAATGAAGGGGAAGCAATCAGGGCGGATCTTCTACACAGTTGTTACTATGCCGAGTTGTCCGGTCAAGGAGGCTGTGCACGGCTGAATTTCACAGCGCTTTGGGCTTCTTGGCGCAGATAGTGGATCAGCGTAGCTTCAAAATGCGACAGATTCGTATTGGCGCAAACCAGGTATAGAAAAATTTGGCAGTTTCCCCCGAAGGCGATACTGTTAGCAATACCGAGGTTAAGCATTGAGCTTGTACTTTTCGGATCGTTCTGTAAATATACGCGGGCGTGACGTCATCTTGCTCCGTACTAGGCAAGGCAACTTGCGTGTTGGGCAACTTGCGTGCCGGGTAGAAGAAACCATGCTTGGGCACATTAATCAATTGTGGCGGAAGGCATG